>NC_056728.1:200020329-200201214 GCF_019279795.1 Protopterus annectens
CAAAGTTCAACCAGTACAACTATACGGTACAGAAACTTGGGCAGTGAAGGCATAGCAGCTGAGGAAGATAGAGGTAATGGAGACGAAGTGCATGAAATAGGTGGAATGATGCACAGTGTGGGACACATTAAGAAATAAGGACATTACAGCAGAAGCCAGAATAGCTACAGAGGGCAATCATTAGAAAAAGATTTGGGAGAAAATGGAAAATGTCAAGAGGAAACATGGGCACCTAGCAAAGAGACAGATGGATTATGTGACAGAAGACCAAGACAGTCATGCATGACCTTTGAGAAATGTATGAGAATGGCAACGAATCAAGAAAGATGGCAACAGCTGATGCAACACCCCAACCACATGTAGAAAATGGGAAACAGGTTTGATGATAACTTTTGGATGTTCTCGTTGACTTGTGGGTCTTTACTTTTGATACACATTCTAATGTAATTTCTAAGCAGAATGCAATACCACTCATTTATTAATCTGAAATTGAGATTATTGATTACTGAGAACTGTTTGACAGATGGTGTGATGTCCCCACTCTGGGCCAATAATGAAGGAGCCTCTATCCTCTCCACTGGCACTGGAGAGGGACGTTCACTTGGAACAAAAATGGATACACCCAGTATTTCCAGATGCAGCTCTCTTCATCAAGCACAATATCCCTTAAGAACACACAGGGAACACACTCAGTTGAGGGTATGGATTTTTCTCTCTCTCTGTCTTCCTCAAGGTCCCCAACAAGACACCCCACTGGCACAAACATAGAGTTGAGTCTTCAGTTGCTGTCCAAGCCAAGTCCTCCATCATCCTCTCTGTGAAACCAGTGTTTTGTGTCCATGCTCCATGCAGCTGACACACACTCTTTGACATTTGATTTTTACATACATACATACATACACACACACACCAGTAACTCTAAGGCTCTTACACACACACACACACACACACACACACACACACACACACACACACACACACACACACACACACACACACACACACACACACACACACACACACACACACACCAGTAACTCTAAGGCTCTTACAAGGGTACCAAATTATAATGACTGAAATTAATATTAATGCAAAATATGCTGACCAAACAGCAAGGCTTTCAGGAGTGGCCATAGTGTGTCACCAAATACATACAAATATTAAAATATTCTCTAAAGGACCAGCCACAATGAAAAGTTTAAATATATTTAATAATAAATAAACATGAAAATACTAAATATTTACAATAAACACCAGAGTTCCAATCACTGGAAATATTAAAATAACACAAATGAATAGATTCACACAGATACAGAAAAACAGTACTTAACTAATCTCACTTTATTTTCCTGACTGATCTAAAGAATTACTATTACTTGGTTCACTTACTAGAGCAAGAAAAACTGAAGTAGGTGAGTGGTCTCCTTCTTTGTTAGGTTCCATAAACTGAGTCCAATGAGACTTCAAGTCTCATCTAGTATTAAACATTTTTGGCCTAGATTACAGAATGATATCACATACATCTGGTTATCTGACTTCTGATTCCCATGCTACCCCCACTGCTAGAAACTGTCAGGATTCAGCACATACGTGTCAATAATACACACACAGAGTTTTGCTCATATTTGTTGCAGCTTTGGAAGTCATAAAACAATTTCAAACTTCTACCCTTCCAGAGTAGCAATTAGTTCACTGCCAAGACAATACAGAAAGCTTCCTAGTACAGACTTTTTTTGTCTCTGGCTGCACTGAGAACTGTAAGATACAATCTTTATGGCCTAAGCAAAGTAATTTAATTTCAGAACATTTTTCAAAGTTAGTTGCAGGTGGACTGAGATTACCCCTTCTCATCCAGTATCCTTTGTTACGATACAAATATTTCAACAGTTACAATAACACATGTATATTTCTTTTTCTGTCTAGCAGGGCCACTGTTGATACATTTTCAACATAAACAAACCTCACAAATACTTTTTCAGAACAAGCATCTGTACAAATCAGTTTGAGATACAAATGACATAATTATTTACAAAACACCATCTAGATGTGTTGTCATATGTAACACGTCCCCTGTCCTACTAATCCTGGCATACCTGGTAATACCTTACATTGTCATACAGACTACTCAGAAGCGATCTCTGCCTTGCATACAAAGTAATCTCTGACCCTGCTTTATTGGAAATACTGCATATCCGCAGGTGAAATGGTACACTGGCTACTCTCTCTAAAGACCATAACCTGGTATGTGACATTAATAGAACCTGCTAGAGGGACAGATTTGTCTCTCAGAGGTTACCACACCTTTGGAACAGACTCCCAACTTCATGTCAAACAGAGCACCTCATTGGCCCTCTTCAAACACAATCTGGCCAACTGGATGGGTAAACATAAATTCACCCTGGGGGTTCTACCTGTGCTGCCTCTTGGACATGGGCATTACGTGCTGATTGTAGAAATAAGGTAGAACTTGGCTAGGCTTGTAAGGTCTCCAGGGTTATTAGTCTAGTATTTTTTATGAACTTCCTATGATCCTATGATTTCTTCCCCCTTTGAAGATTTAAGCTAGTTTTTAAAGTGACCCTGGAGAAATGTTGCTTGAGAGGAATGGGCCTTTCTGGGAATACATTACCCATACCCTGTCTTGAGAAACCATATGCATTGGCATTGCTGTCCCACTACAGAGCTGCACTGTCATGTCATATGCCTGCAAACATAGGCTCCACCTTAGTAATTTGGTAATTTGCTGGCTGGCTCGATGTAGCCACTGATCCCACTCAGACTCCTCCTGTCTCCTACTGCAAATACTCAGCACCAACACCTCCATGTCATGATTCATAGGTTCATACTAGACTATCTGCCCTAGGGCATTTATAAGCCTAGCCAGAGTGTGTTTGGCTTTTGCCACCCATTTTAAATTAATTTTGCTATGCCCTTTTTCGAGGTTAGTATACTGTGCCTCTGTCTAACAGTGACACAGAAGTGATACCCGGGGTAAACCTACGATCTCCCATCCACTCATCGAGATTCCTCTTGAAGAGAGTCAATGAGGGACTCTGCCTAACCTGGACTGGGATTTTATTCCAGAGTGAAGGGAGCCTCTGGGTTATGAATCTGTCCCTACAGCATGTCCTATTTATTTCAGTGCTGAGTTTCAAGTCTCTCGAGCGCGTAGCTCGATGGGATTTGGATTTTCTGAGGTGCAGCATGTCCATTAATTCCGGGTTGGACATGGCTTTATACGTCAGGCACAGATCGCCTCTGAGCAGGCGGTATGCCACTGAGTAGAGCTGGAGTTTCTTTAACCGGGCAGCATATGGCATCTGTTTGAGCCCTTTGATCCTCTTGGTGAGGTACTTTTGGGGTTTTTCCAGTTGCTGCAGGTGTCTGGTAAGGTACATCAAAAAGGGGCATTGTACTCAAGTATGGGACTGATGAGGGATGAGTAAAGAGGCACAATGACCTCCCCTGATCTAGATGTGAATCCCTTCATGATTAGATGGGCTATATAAAATGTTTTTCTAACCACTTTGGCCACATGGTTGTCAAATGAGAGATTGCTATCAACTTGGGTCCCCAGGTCCCTAATTACTTCTGTACTTAATGGATTACCACCTATGTGGTAATTTGTGGGCACTTTGTTTTTGACAAAGGGGATGACTATACACTTTTTGGCGTTTAGCTTGAGGCCATGGCTCTGGCACCAGTTGTCTGTTTCTATGAGGCCCTTTTGTAGGATGCTTGTGTCGGCTGGAGAGTCTATTATGGCGCCCAGTTTGCAGTCATCTATGAACTTGGTCAGCCACAGTCCTTTCGTATTGGCCTGTACCTCCGAGAAATATATACCGAACAAGAGAGGTCCCAGGACTGAGCCTTGTGCCACTTATAACTGGTTTGGAGTCTGACATGGCTCCAGCAATTCTAACCATGTGGGTTCTGTCCTTGAGCCAGTTTGCAACCCATCTAGTGACATAGCGGTTTATATTTAAGCTGGTGAGCTTATCTATAATGCCCAAGTGGGGTATTGTATCAAAGGCTTTTGCGAGGTCCAGGTAGGCTGTGTGGACCACCTTCCCCTCGTCAATGGCCTTGGTGACTGTTTCAAAGAAATCAACCAGGTTTAAGAGGTAGGATCTGCCCTTAACAAAGCCGAACTGGGTAGGATCCAGTGTCTGTAGGTCCCCAATATCTTTATTTATGAGGTCCATGACGATCCTTTCCATAGCTTTGCAGACCAAGCTAGTCAGGTTTATAGGGCGATAGTTTCCAGGATGCGTTGAGGCACCACCTTTGTGGAGAGGGACCACTGTTGCTGTACGCCACTCTTTGGGTACATATCCTGTAGTAAGGCCGAGATTGAACAGTAGTTTTATGTTTGAGTTTAGGCTCTTCTTGAAGTTCATGTAGGATGCAGCCCAGGACACCGTCTGGTCCCATTGATGCTGTGTTTTTTGCTTTGGAGAGGGCAGCTTTTACCTGAGCATCTGAGATGTCAGGGGGGCAGCACACTGCTGGGATAGATATTTGCCCTTTTGGTGGGGGGGGGGAAGAAGTTTGCGCTGAACCTGTCAGCTAGGATGTTGGCAATGTCTGTGGATTCGGTGTATTTTTTGTCATTTTGGACTAATTCTGAGCATATCTGGGAATTCCCACCCAGGTTCCTAACATAAGTAAAGAAAACCTTGTGATTATCCTTAGTGTCCTGTGCAATTTTTCTCTCGAAGCTGGCCTTAGACGATGATTTTATGAGTGCCCGTAGTTTTTTGCTAATACTGATCAGAGATGCCTTCCCTTTTTGGGATTTTGCTCTATCATGTAGTAGCTTCCTCCTTCTATTGAATGGTTTGTTTATGGCTGGGGTCCACAATGCCTTTGGAGGATTGGGTCTTGGTTTTATTTGGGATTGCATGATCCATGCATTCCTGAAGGTGTTCATAGAATGCATTTATAAAGGATTCTGTGGTCTGGGCCGTATTCTCCACAGGCCCGGGGGCTTTGAAGGATTCCACCTCGGTTTTGAGGAGTGTGAAATTTGCTTTACAGAAGTTTTTCACTGTGGTTTTCAGGGCAGGGGGTGGAGTCGGGATGTGAATATCCAGTGAGATTAGTTTATGGTCTGATCTTACCAGTGAGGGATACACTTCTGGTCTGGAGCATAGAGTCCCCATGTTGGGGACTCTATGCCCCATGCTCTACTACCACCAGGATATACTTCTTCCCTGTGGAACTTGGGGTACTCAAAGGCCCTACAATATACACAGCAACACTCTGATGGTAAGGCTTCATCATGTTAACATGGTACAATTTGTATCCCTGCCTCCTGCCTAGCAGTTCTACCATGTATTTAACATCACTGACCTTCCTTACCAATTTGAAGGGTCCCTCTCAAGCTGCCTGAAGAGGACCATAACCTGCTGTCACACAGCATACTCTCAGGCTTGAGCATTTCTGTCATACCAGATATTTTTTCTGCTGTTAGGCTCCTGCCAGGTTCTCCTGGGCCATGTTCATGAGCTCCCTAAGCCTTGTCCTGAGGTTTAGGACATATGCCACAACAGACTCCTTGTGGGATTCACACTCACCCTTCCAGTCATCCCGAATAAAATCTAAAGATGCTCTCATCCTACAACTCAAAGGGTGAAAAACCTGTGGATTTCTGGGGTATCTCTCTGTATGCAAACAGATGTGCTAAATATTTGCCCCACTCTCTCTTAAACTGGTCTGCAAATGCCAGTAGCATGGTCTTTAGTGCAGTTTAACCTCTCCACAACACCATTAGTCTGGGGATGGTAAGGGGTGGTCTTTATATGCTTCACCCCACAGCGCTTCCACAAACAAGCCAGCAGGTCTGACATGAAATTGGCACCTCTGTCAGTCAGTATTTATCTTGGGAAATCTACCCTGCTGAAAATCTCTACAAGGCATTTGCCACCTTCTCTGCCTCATTGGAGGGCAGAACCACTGCCTCAGGGTATTCAGTAGCATAATCTACTACCACCAGGATATACTTCTTCCCTGTGGAACTTGGGGTACTCAAAGGCCCCACAATATACACAGCAACACTCTGAAATGGCTCGTCAATCACAGGCAAAGGCATCAAAGGAACCTTGACCTTGTTTACTGTCTTGCTTACTCTTTGGCACTGCTCACAGGTCTTGCAGTACCCTGTTACATCCCCTGCAATCCCAGGCCAATAAACCTTCTGCATAATATATCCCTTGGGATGCTTTATGCCCATATGACCTGCAGATGGAATGTCAAGGGCTATTGGCTACAAGTGCCAGATGGTAGGCTCTGGGCACTACCAAATGCTGTATTACCTCACACTCTATCCCCTCCTCAGGGGTCCACTCACTATACAATAAACATTTGCTCCACTACACAGACTCCCCCTTTCCCTGAGAAGCAGGCACCTCCCTAGCTACCTCCCTCAAGCCTCGTAGTGTAGGGTGCAAGAGCTGAGCCTGTCTCAACTCTATCTTTGTCACCCTTCCCAGCTCCACTTCCACAGAAAGTCTGGTAACCTCTGACAGCAGAGCCTCACTGTCAACCTGGGGACTACCATTCACCTCTGCCCTTGCAGTCACTCTATCCAAGGGAACATCAGTACCTACCATCAACTGTGGCTTAGGCTCACTGCTGCAGGGTAGCTCCCTGCCTGAAACAGCCACCTGACCAGCCCTGGCTTTCGGTGTGGGGTTTGTCTGGGTCACCCCAGGCTACCCCACATTCCTGTCTCCAAGACTGACTATGTCAAACTGTATGCACACAAGGTACTCCATTATCAAAATCATTCCCTATCAAGACATTTGCAGGGATATCCTCAAACATACCTACTTGCTTGCTTCCTTTTCCACCCCTCCCAGTCAAGGTGAACCCTGGCCAAAGGCATTTGGAATGGTGTCTCTCCTAATGCTCCAAATGGAGTGGACTGCCCAAGCAAGTACTGCTCCTCTTTAACCACTGCAGGCTTCACAACGGTTATATCAGAGGCTGTCTCTCGCTTGGCAGTGGCTTGTTTTCCATCCACTAAGATTGGATATAAACTCTGGTGATAGTTTGCTACCCCTACTGTCTCCAGGCAACTTATCACTGGCATACTGTTATTCCCACTTGCTTGTTATTCCCACCTTTTTTTCTTCACCTTAACACCATGGACATCTATATGATACATGGCCCCACTGGTTACATTTAAAACATTTAACCCTTGATCCTGGCCTCGTACCTGAACTAGTGGCTTCCCCTGTTACTGGTGGACTCTGCTGGGGTGGGTTAGGATGCCCACCATGGGTTCCCTTATATCCATGTGCAGCACTGGGTATCCCCTTCCTGTGCAGTGATGCCCTGCTTGCTAAATAGAGATCCCCTTTTTCCCCAAGCTCATCTGCAGAGTTACACTCTCGATGTGCCAACCAGATTCTCATGTCCTCAGGCAAAGTGCTAAGAGCTTGTTCCCTTACCAAAAAGTCTGCCAGCCCTTCAAAAGTGGTGACCTCATATTCACTCACCCACTTATGAAAATAAGTGCTTAAGTCAGCAACATAGGCACACACACTTTCATCTCCCTTGTGCCTATACTCAACTTTTTTTCTGTAAGCTTCAGGTGTTAACTTACAACATTCTAGTAAACAATGTTTGACTTTATCATAATTTGAGCAATCAATATCAGACAATTTAGAAACAGCAGTTACAGCTTTATCATTTAGTAAGGGGGTAAGGAACCATATCCAGAGCCCATAGTCAACATTATACTGGTTATATACTTGTTCAAATTTGTTCAAATATATGAATAAAACTATCAAAATTATCACCAACTGTAAATTGTGGAAGAAATTTACTGACCTTTATTGCTTTTGGGGTTCAGTTATTCCCTTCTCCATTACCTTCATGGCACTGGCGAAGAGTCAGCATCTTCCTCTTGTGTTGACACTGTTTCTCCTGGTCTTCAGCCTCCAAACACCACAGTCTCTCATTTTTTTTCTACCTCCAAAAGTCGCAGTTTCTCATTTTCTGTGGCATTCAAATGCCAGAGTCTCTCTGCTGATTCTAGTTCCCAATGTTTGGCCTCCGGTTCAAGTCTCTAACTCCAGACAAATTTTTATGTCCTCTAAGGAAAAGGTGAACTGTCTTGATTTTTGGGGGCTGCAAATCCCCATCACCAGACTGGTTATCCTCCTGGGTGCTGGTCTGGGTTACAGCTGCAATTAAGGCTGAAACCATTTCCTCTTTAGTCAGGTTGGCATATACCAGTCCTTTGGCTTCACACACCTTGGCCAACTGGTTCTTTGTCAGCTTGCCATAATCCTGTTGACATCTTTGCCTGCTTTCTCTGACTAAACTAAAGTAACAAAAAATAAATAACAACTGTTATGAAAATGAAACTCTTTATGTTTACATTTTGGCTGCTTGAGAGTACATACAACTTCAGTGACAACTGCCTACAGGCTACCAAAGTTCAATTAATATCCACACCAGTGCTCACCAATATGTAACATCCCCACTCTGGGCCGGTAGTCAAGGAACCTGAATCCTCACCACTAGCACTGGAGAAGGATCTTCACTTGGAGGAAAAATGGATACACCCAGTATTTCCAGATGCAGCTCTCTACATCAAGCACAGTTTCCCCTATGAGAACACAAGGAACACATTCAGTCAGAGATCTGAATTTTTCTCTCTCCAGGTCCCCAATAAGACTCCCCACTGGCACCACTAGAGTTGAGTCCTCAGCCAACTTTCCAAGCCAAGTCCTCCAGCACCCTCTCTGTGAAACCAGTGCTTTGTGTCCCTGCTCCAAGCAGCTGACATGCACTCTTTGTCATTTGATTTACACACACACACACACACACACACACACACACACACACACACACACCTGAGAACGGCTGGCATAGATTTACTAGCTATGCCCCCCTTCTGCCCAGACTATACGGTAGTTACTGCCCCACACCCTCCAAAGCTAGCTACTCTAAGGCTCCTACAAGGGTACCCAATTATACCGAGTAAAATTAATATTACTACAAATGGTAATGTTGACCAAACAGCAAGGCTTTCAGGAGCGACCACACTGTGTCACCAAGTACATATATACATATACGTACTCTCAAATGTTAACATATTTTCTTTAGGCCAGCCACAATGAACAGTTTACATATATTTAATAATAAATGATAAAAGAACATGAAAATACTAAAGATCTATTTACAATAAACACCAGAGTTTCAATCACAGGAAATATTAAAATAACACAGATAAAAAGATTCACACGGACACAGAAAAACAGTACTTAACTAATTTCACTATATTTTCCTGACTGACCTAAAGCATTACTATTCCCTGGTTCAATTACTAGTGCAAGGCAAGATGAAGTTGGTAAGTGGTCTTTCTTCTTTGTCAGGATCCAAAAACAGAGTACAATAAGACTTCAGTCTCATCTAATATTAATTATCTTTTTTTTTTCTAGCTTACTGTCTTGACTTCTGGTTCCCATGCTACCCCCACTACTAGAAACTGCCAGGAGTTATCACATATGTGTCAATAATACACACACAGAGTTTTGCTCAGATCTGTTGCAGCTTCTGGAAGTCATAAAACAATTTCAAATATCTACCTTTCCAGAGTAGCAATTAGTTCACTGCAAAGACAATACAGAAAAGTTCCTTGGACAGACTTCTTTGTCTCTGGCTGCTTTGAGAACTGTAAGATACAATCTTTACAGCCTAAGCCAGGTAATTTAATTTCAAAATGTTTTTTCAAAGTTAGCTGTAGCTGGACTGAGATTACCCGTTCTTTTCTCCTAACCTTTGTTGAAATAGATACATTTCAGCAGTTACAATAATTCATGTATATATTTCTTTTTCTGTCCATCAGGGCACACTGTTGATACATTTTCAACAAAGCAACCATAACAAAGACATTTTCAGCACAAACATCTGTACAAATCAGTTTTAGATACAAATGACATATAATTATTTACAAAACTCCAGCTACCTGTGCATATATGTTACACATCCACTGCCCTACTTCTCCTGGCATAGCTGGCAATACCGCACATCATCGCAGATGGTAAAGACAGAGCTTGATGGCATGATGACAAGTCGCCATGCACTAGCAACAAGTACAAATTAGTGTTTCAGACAGACCATTCCTGAGGTTCAGTTTAGTGAAAGATGCACAATGGACATACAGATGAAAACTTCTGACTTATCACAATACAGTATATACCAAACATGATGATTGCTGACCATGCACAAGAGTTTATGTAGTACAAGTGTTGATGGTGAAGAAGCAAGTAGGAAATTAATATGTTCTTGTGGACAGCAAGACTCCCAGTTATGCAAATAGTCATTTGAAGAAAAGATATATGGAAAATCATTATGGCAAAATGAATGGGTTGGCAATTATACAACTGTGTCTGCATGTATATATACATGTATCTTTATCTACCTATCTATATATCTCTCTCTGTCTATATATCAATCAATACATGTTTATCTACCTACCTATATGTTTCTGCATCGATATCCATCTGTGTGTGTGTGTGTGTGTGTGTGTGTGTGTGTGTGTGTTCATGTGTGTGTGTGTGTATATATATATATATAAATACATACATATATATATATATATATATATATATATAAATACATACATATACACACACACACACACACACATATATATACATATATATATATATATATATATATATATATATATACACACACACACACACACACACACACATATACACTGCTCTGTAACTTTAAATCCTCATACTAGGTACCAAACACAACTAAAACATGGTGGACATGTTGCAGGCAAGTCCAGGAGAAGTTGGAAACATTTATTCCACAGTCACGTCACAAAAAAGTAAGCAAATGTTAGTTTTAGATGGTTACATTTATCATTTAGAAGTATTTAGAAATACAAGGAAATAACTGGGGTTGCAGATATAAATCCATGTATAAATGTAAAGGAAGAGCCGTGACTAGTGTAGTGATTCTGGAAAAGTCAGTTGCACATAACCACTCCAGCCACCCTGGTGAAGTTGAGAAATACGTTGTCTGCAATGAGTTGAAAGTTAGAGCTAAATTTAGTAGAGATACAGCATGTTTGTTAGTTGATGATGCTATGGCATCTACATCACTTGATAGTGTTCACAGTCTACCAAATAGAAAAGTTCTACTTCAAGTTGGTCACATACGAAGGAAAGCAGTACAAAGAGAATGAAGTGAAATCTTAACACTGAATAACATAGATTTTTGATAATTATCCTCCGAAAACTGATACACTTGTCCATAAAACTGTTGCCAATGGATTGACAGAGAAGAGTTACGGTGTTTACTACAGTAAATAATCTGTATGACTTAAGTAGAGTCAGTATGTGGCACATTCTTTCATAGGGGAGCAACATGCTGTCAGTTGTACAGTATGCAGGGGCTTGTTAAATATGGTGGTCATATTAAAGCAGTGTCATTGCTGTTTTGCTTAATGTCTAAAAAATCCCTGAAAGCATATAATTTTATGTGGCATTGCATCTTCCACCTATTATCACAGCATAACTTTCAAACTATAGTCAAATATGTACTATGTGACTTTGAGGTAGCCGCTGTGAAGAGTGTGAGGTTAAATGCAACTGGTGCAATTTCCAAGGGTTGCCTGTTCCACTTTGCTCAGAATTTGTGGCGCAAAGTACAAACCTTAGGTTTATTGTCCCTGTACAATTCTTGTATAAGTTTCCAGCTTTCTGTTAAGAGTCTTGCCACACTTGCAATTCTAACAGAAGATGAAGTTATAAACAGATTTCAAACATTAAAAGATACATTTCCAACAGAAGGGAGGGAATTATTAAAGTATTTTTATAATTAGTATGTGCACGGTAAACTAAGATAGTTCAGTACCAGAACATCATCTGTTTGATTTACTCAGTTATTTTCAATAGAATTTTGGAACATGTTTGAGCTTAATTAATTGTTTCTTCCAAGGACACAAAACTCTGTGGAGGTGTAGCGCTTATGTTTAAAGTGTCTTTTGGGAAAGGAAAGTTGTGTAAAATCTTACCATAACCATACATGTCCTTCTTTTCCATGTTGCAGTATTCACTAGAGGGTTTACCCTTCTTCCGATCAGCTTGTCCGGCTAGGTTTCCAAAGCTTTTCCAGTCCCTGATGGTGCGTCAGACATCTGACGTGTTGGCAGGTACGTGGGGCGTAAGTGTGACGTCTGTGTGCACCAGCCCTAAGAACCAAGGAAGGCCCAGATGGAGCCAGTCCTGATGGAACAGCCTGTACAGAAGCTGAGGAGAGCAAGTGCAAGGATAAGAGGGGGAAGGTGGGAGAGAAGGAATACTGCAACATGGAAGAGAAGGACATCTATGGTTATGGTAAAATTTAACTTAACTTTCCTATGTCCTTCTATAACAATGTTGCAGTACTCACTAGTGGGCGAGTACAAAAGCTCACTGCTGGCTGGGAGGTGGCCTGGATGAGGATTCCAGGAACCCGTGCAGGATAGCCCTGGCCCTGGAGATGTGGTCCAGTTTATAGTGCCTGATGAAGGTGTGCACAGAGGACAAGGTAGCTGCTTCCAGAATGGAGTTGGTGTCTAGGCCTTTAAAAAAGCTCCAGAGGAAGCCATGGCTCTTGTGGAATGGGCTCTGACATTGCCTGTCAATGTCTTCCCATGGTGTGTGTAACAAAAGGGAATGACCCTAGCAGTCCAGGAAGAAATGTTTTTTTTTCCCCACAGCTTTCCCCAAAGCCCTGGGGTGGAAGGAAACAAATAGCTGGTCTGATTTGCGTACAGGCTTGGTCTTATGGAAGTAGAATTGAAGCTGCTTGTGGACATCTAGGGAGTGAAGGACTCTCTCACCGTCTCTCTGAGGGTTTGGAAAGAAGGTGGGTAGGTGAATAGCTTGATTCAGGGAGAGGTCATTGACCACCTTGGGGGAGAAAGAAGAATTAATCCTGAGTGTGACCATGTCCATATGGAAAACTAGGAAGAGTGGGGTAGCCATAAGGGCTTGGAGCTCAGAGACCCTCCGTGCTGATGTCAGAGCTACTAGTAGTACTGTTTTCCAAGTGCAAATTTTTAAGTCAGCCTTGCCAGCTGGTTCAAAGGGTGGCAGAGTGAGTTTTTCTAGCATGTAGTTAATGTCCCAGGAAGGACAGGTCATTTTTTTTCTGGGGGTCTTAACTGTAAAACACCCTTTAGGAATTGCTTGGCTGGAAGTCTGAATGCTAGCAGAGGTTCCATAGGCAACCAGCCAGAAATGGTACACAGGTGTGCTTTTAAGGAGGAGCAAGACAAGCCTGTCTTCAGGAGTTCACACAGGTAGGACAGAATCAGAGGCAGGTTGCTGTCCAGTTGCTCCATCTGTCTTTTGTGACACCAGATAGAAAACCTTCTCCATCTAGAGAGATAAGATTTCCTTGTGTTGGGTTTCCTGGGCTCCTGCAGGACAGAGTACATCCTCGTTGTACAGGTGTCTGAAGGGAATCAGAATCCTAGCAGCCACAGGGAGAGGTGCAGGGATCTCCACTGTGGGTGAATCTGTGTCCCCTTGTGCTGTGTGAGTAGATCCCCTGAGGGGGGGTAACTTGTGGTGATTGCCCCTGGAGAGATGAAGTAGGGGGAACCAGTGCTGCCTTGGCCAGAAGGGAGTCACCAAGATTTTTGGTGAGTCCTGCTGAATTTTCAGCAGATCTCTCTCTGGATCAGAGGGAAGGGGGAAAGGCGTACAGGAATCTCCCCTTCCAAGAGATTAAGAAGGCATCTGTTTGCACTGCCTTTGGTTCGTGAGTTCTGGAGCAGTAGCTCTGGAGTTGCCTGTTTGTGGAGGATGCGAACAGATCTATCTGTGGAATACTCCACCTGTGGATCAGATCTAGGAATATAACTCTTGACAGCATCCATTCGTGACTATCTGAGGTGGCTCTGCTTAAAGAGTCTGCCTGACAATTGTGTTGGGACAGGATGTAGGCTGCCTGGAAGGAGATCCCCTGGGAGACAGCCAGATCCCATACCTGTAGGGCTAGCCTGCAGAGGAGGTAGGACTTTGTCCCTCTTTACTTGTTCAGGTACCACATCACTGTGGTGTTGTCTGTGAAGATCTTTAGTATGCCCTGTCTGAAGAAAGGCTGGAAGGCCTGCAGGGCAAGAAGTATGACTGCCATTTCCTTGATGCTGATGTGCCAGTGTTTGTGTTTGTCTATCCACAAACCTTGCACTGTTCTTGTGTCCAGTGATGCCCCACAGCACAGATCTGACGCATCTGTGCAAAGGAGTTGGAGAAGGGGAGGGCATTTGCAGGGGGAGGCCCGGGTTTTTGGCTAGCTGGGTCAGCCACCATTTCATTTCTTGGTGGAGGAGGAAGCAGGGGAGGAGTGGGATCCTGAACTTGAGGGGGTGCGAGTGCTGGGTCTATACTGAGCGTGGACACCACTGCATTTTCCTCATGTGTAACTTTGCCAGGGGTAGCATGTGAATAGTAGTTGCCATGTACCTCAGAAGTCTGAGGAATTCACCCACAGCCAGGACGGGTGAGAGGAGGGCAGATTGTAGATGGTGAGTCAGGGAAAGCACTTTTTCCTCCGGTAGGAAGGCCATCCTAAGGTCTGTCCTGATTATGTATCCTAGGAAGACAATGTCTTGTGTAGGATTTAGTTGGGATTTGGGGAAGTTTATAAGGAACCCTATAGACTGCAGCAGGCACAGGAGCTTCTTTTTGTGGACGAGGAGGGTTTGTTGGTATGCAGCTTGAATGAAAAGGTTGTCTAGGTATGGGAAAATTTGCATTCCCCTTGTACTGCAGTAAGCAATGACTGGGGCTAGGCACTTTGTAAATACCCTTGGTACAGTGGAGAGTCAAAAAGGCAAGGCACAGAACTGAAAATGTGAGGAGCCTGCTTTGAATCTGAGGAATTTCCTGGAGGACAGTTTTATGGGAATGTGCGGATAGGCCTCTTTGATGTCCAGGGTCACCATGAAGGCAGGAGGAAGGATGAGGAGACAGAGAGTGGGTAGTGTTAGCATCCTGAAGGAGAGGACCTTCAAGAAGCGGTTGAGACGAGTTCTCCATGGTTCTTCCTTCCTGGGCACCAGAAAAATTTTGGAACAGAAGCCTTTCCCTCAAGCTGAGGGGGGGGGGGACTTGTTCTACAGTGCTTTGGAGTAACAGACTGTTTATGATCTCAAGTAAGAGGGGACTCTGAGAAGGGGGGGGGAATAGGGATAGGTAGCCTTGGAGGAGGAGAGATCCAAGACATGAAGTAACCCTCCCTCAGGATTGTTAAAACCCATTTGTCGGATGTCACTAGGGTGCATGCAGGGAGGCAGTGAGAGATGGGAGGATATAGGGATGGTGAGAGGAGGAGGGGTTAGAAAGGGAGGTAGGCAGTCAGACACTGCCTGCCCTTTCTGGAAAGTGAGGTCTATGGGCAGTGGTCTGAGTAGATAGTCTCCTGTGGGGTCTTCTAGACCCGGAGGGGGCAGACGGTCTTGAAGTCTTTATGAATTGCGTCTTGGCTGGGTAGTTCCTCTGGAACTTTGGGACTGGAGAGACAAGGAGATGCTTTAGATCTTGGAGTTCTTTCTCTTTTTATTGGAATGACTTGAAAAGGTCAGCCACCTTGGTACCAAAAAGGGCAGAGTGATCCACAGGTGCATCCAAGAGTTTGGCCCTGAAGTAATCCTGGAGGGGCTGTAGACGCAGCCAAGAATATCTCCTCAGCACAGAAGCAGATGCAGCTGACCTGGAAGAGGCCTCAGCTGCATCATACGCACACCTGAGACAGTGTTTATTAACTTGAGAGATGAGCCTGAGCAAGGAAGACAGGATGCCTTTACAGTACAGTCAGGGATATCACGGAGTTCTTTGGAGGCTTAGTCTAGTAAGGCCAAGTAGTATTTGGCCATGTGTGACTAGTAATTAGTAGCCCTAAAAGCTTGGGTAGCTGAAGTGTATATCTTCTTACCCCACCTCTGCATGGCCTTGCTGTCTTTATCTGCAGGCAGGACAGTGAAAGTAGGAAGAAGTTTGATTCCCCTATCAGTAGCAGTAGAAACAGTAGCTGGGTCTGCTGGAGGGCACCTGAATAGGAATTTCCCTGCTTCAGGTACTTTGTATAATCTGTCTGCCCTTCTAGGGGCAGGCAGCTGGGAATCTGGATTCATGCATGCTGCAGAAAAAGCAACCAAGAAGGCAGGCTGGACAGGTGGCATGGGAGCCGGGTTAGGAGATTCCATCTGGATTGGGTCATAGAATATTTTTTGAGGTTCGGACATGTCTGCGCATTCCCATTTAAAGTGTTCTCTTATAAGATTGACTGTGTCCCCAAAAGTAATGTCTTCCACAGGGGAGTCAAGTTCTGCAGGGGCTTCTTCAAGGGATCCACACCCCAGAGCGGAAGAAATCTGTGAAGAGTAGGACAAGGAATCCTCCGAGGAGTCCGACATTTCCTCCTCTGCAGGTTGGCTAGGAGTTCTCTCAGGTAGGGAAGGCCTGGGATTGAGAAGGGGTGGAGCAGCAGGAGGAAGGTCTGCAGTAGGCCTAAGGGCCAGGAAGGCATTGTAGAGGCTGTGGCTGAAGGCCTGCCAGCCGGGCAAGGCCTTGGGGGTTGGAGGAATATGCCTCATCTTTTGCTTTTTCATGGTAGGCCTAGCCGGCGTCTGGCTGGTGGTAGGCCTGGAAGTCATAGTAGAAGCGGCGGAGGCCTGGTCTGAAGCACCCATCCCACTTACTGATTCCACACTGGTGTCTGAATCAGGCACCGGAACATCCTCCCAGGATGTTCATAGGTAGGTACTAGGCTATTGGCTATTCATGCCATGTCAATAATAACAGCAAAGTTCATGGTATAAGGCATAACAGAGTTATTGGACAGATATGAGGATGATCTGAGTAACAATAACATTTTTTTTTTTTTGAGAGAATCCAGGGCAATGGAGATTCCAACAGCTGGCTAACCACAACAAGGTTAACAGTTATTGCAATTATAGGGAGAGGACATCACAACAATGGAAGCAATACATCAATCATCTGGTTTATCTAATGAATTAGTAAGCTTCATTAGCCAAACTTCTGAGACCACAGGAATGGTGGACAGTGGGGAAGGTACTATTGAGTGTGTTATTTACAGTTTTAGTGACATGGTCCTCACTGACATAAATAAGTCATTGATTAGAAAAGGTTTTACATTTCAGTCAACATGTTGAGCCAATGTAGCAAACGTTTTATTGGAACTGAAGCTATTTACACAAAAATTGAATTTTGCTCTTTTATTCAATGATAATGAAAATGTGAGTGAGTTGTGCAGACGTAGTGCCTTCGATCTGCCACTGGCTGCAGTCTTATATCTGAAAAAAAATGTTTGAGGAGGACCCTCAAATTATTAAAAGATAAAAATGAGGGGGGTATCTTTTCATCTTTAACACGCTGGCTATATCTTCCCCTTTTGCCCTGCTGGAATAGTTAACACCCATTACTACTTCAAGGGCCTATTTGAAACTAAGCCAGTTATTTCAGCTAGGATGCCCGGAATGTAGAAGTGTGAAGCTTGTGCATATTCCAAGTATATGTGCACAGGCAAGAAGTATAAAATAATGGGTGTTGACTATTCCAACAAGGCAAGACTGAACTGTATCTCTACTAGGGTAGTTTATGTAGCCCAGTGTCAGTCTTGCTGTGGTTATTATATAGGTAAAACCGTGTAAATTAAGAGAGAGGGTATATGAACTCCTTTACAACATCCGAAAGGGGAAGATCGAAAATGCCCTGGCTAAGCATGTGAGGGATAACCCAGGGCATTCCTTTTTGTTTAGAGCTATTGATCAAATTGAATATGACATTGGGGGGGGGGGGGCGGCTTGTAGAATTTGAGGTGCGGGAATTATATTGGCAAATAAGAACTAGGGCATATATAAAACCAGGTTTGAATGATGTGTGCTCTATAGCCAGCATGTTAAAGATGAAAAGTTTACAAAGATGACTACTTGTTACATTGCGATTAAACTGTTCTCCACCCCCCCCCTCCCCATCTCACTCATTTCTTATCTTGTAGTGCTTTGTTACCATTGACAATTTCCATGCTTCAACATATAAATGATTTATGAATTTCTACTTAGGTAGTCTAGTGAATGTGTATTTAGGATGTATGTTTTAAGTGTTAAGTTTTTAAAGATATAAGTGGCATTTTATTTAATGCTAAATATATGTGTATGTTTTTAAGAATTAATGGATGAGTATGCCATGTGACCTTTTAGGTGTGGTATTTACACTAATTTGTCTTGCTTCACCTTTGTCTAAAGAAGTTGAGTGAAATAAAACTTGACGAAAGCGCTAACCTTTTTATACTTGAAAATCCAGTGTCTGCGTTTTTTGTTTGTTTTGTACTAGTTTGTTTTTGGCTTTGTTTGTTTTGTGGAGTTAGTTTTTGAAGTATGGCAGCTGGAATTAGCTCAAGTAATCCCTTATTTTCACAAGTGGATTTAGAAGAAAATGGTGTGGAAACTGAAGGAATGGAAAACAGTCGAATGGCTACAGCCATTTCTAACCTAAGTAAAAAAGTTGAAGCACTGTTTGAATTGATTAACAGTGGAAAGCAGCAAAGCACACAAGGGAAACTGATTTCTCCTAATAATCCTGGGGCTCGTGTCCAGGAGAATGTTATTACTCAGCCAGTGATGCATTCCAGCTTACAGGAACGACCCATGACTGATTCGAGTAATAGCTGTCTGACTAATAGCAGTCTGACTGATGTTTCTTCTGGTACTTTAACAGCTTGTAATGAACAAGCACCAGTGGGAGGAATTTCAAATATGGTTTTGAATGTAGTTCCTTTAAAGGAATGGCTACAGATGAACCAACAACTATGCAATTAACATCATGGAACGAACTCTAGTATGCAACAAAATTGTAATACCACAATGGTGGAAAGTCTAAAGACTTTGGACTTTAAATCTCTTAAACTGAAAAAACTCCAACTGGAGATTCTGTATTTAAGAGAATGCCTGAAGAGGCGGCAGGTCCCAAAGGGACTGAGGTCTTGGCGTTACCCTGCTGGGTTGATTCCATATTCAGTGTTCCACATAGATTTAATTAAACTTTTCGACCAACAGGGGCTGGAGCTGCTTGAGGTACTAATCAAACATTACCAACTTACAGCAGACACCCTTACGGGAGAGATCAATGACTTGGATAAATTGATCAAACAGCACATTGACTTTCATCAATATCAGTAGGATTATAATAGGGTGTTCACCAGTATTGATAAACAGATGGAAAAGCTTAGAACTTTCAAAATTAAAAAACTCAATCGTGATTTTGAAGAATACCAGAAGGGGACAGCATATCCGGAACCTCCCCCTTTTACAACAGTGGAACTGGCATGGCGTAGATGAACGTGGTTTCTTACACACACAATTAGGCCACGAACTGAGCAGCTTCAGAAGGGATTCAACAAGAGGGAGAGTACCAATGAGTGGACTAAGAGGGTAATGGCTTCAACCAAGGGCAAGAGGGATCAAGAAGGAGCGAACCGCTCGGGAATAAATCTAAGGAGGTCCCTAAAAGGAATGTGCTGAAGGGGACCGACAGCAAGAACATTTTCAAGAGGATCCATACCACAGCAACCCGTTACCCCAACGGAACAACAGAAAGAATGCAAGGAGACCGAGCAACAACAAACGCCGGGAATGCAGGAGATGAGGTTGAGCTCAAATGAGCCGTGTTTGGATCTATCAACTGAGAAACAAGGTACTGTTGATGAAAGTAATGTGGATTTTGGGGTCGACTAAACTGTTTACACCTTAGTCATGAACACAGAAGGTGACTTTAAAAATATTTAACTATTCCGGCTTTTCTGTGAAACCTGAATTAGCCGACTTGCTAGCTAGGGGCCTCACATTTGTGCCAACACAGAAAATGGATGTATGTAGGACCATTATTGATTTAAAAATGTACACTTGTAAGCTAAATCTTAGCTTACTTTTTGATGGTCCTTTTAATATTCCAGGTGAATTTAGGGTACCAAGCACATTTAATTCCCCCCCTACATCCAGTTATAGAAGTATTCGAAAAAATATGTGAACTGGATTTGAGGAATTTAGGGCTATTTGGTAAGACCTCTGTGAAATCTAACATAACCCAGGATGAGTGGGATTTGTTAGAAGAGGTAAGAAATGGGGGTGTTCAAGTGATGAAAGCAGATAAGGGGGAGCTTTGTTTATTTCAATGTATTTGACTATAATGACAGGTGTTGGCTACAGACACCGATAAGCAGGTGTCTTTGAATGAAGTCAATCATGCCTATAGGTGTATTAAAATGTACGTCAAAGATTTATTCATCGAGAATTGTACTGACCTAGCGACTTATAACTATTTTACTATGTCAGCCCCAAAAATCCCAGTTATATTCGGGACATCCAAAATCCATAAAGATCTGGTTAACTCCCCCATTGCGTCCTATTGTAGATGGGGGGAGTTCTGTAGCATACCCCCTAGCCAAAGCTACAGATGGGATACTAAAGAAATATTTTGAAAAGGAACCATATGTTTGTAAAGATTCCTGGACTTTTCTTGAAAGCATCAACAGGCTTGACTACCAAGCAGATTTCCGCTTCTCTACTGTGAATGCGAAGGATCTATGCATGGTTATTCCCCACGAAGTGGTAACCGAATGTGTCAGCCGATTGTTGTTTAAGAGAGGAGCACTGCGGTCTGAAATAGCCTTAATACAGGAACTATTGGACATTATTTTATCTAATAATTACTTGCTATCCAATGGGGTTCATTACTTACAAACTAGTGGCGTCGCTATGGGTTCACCAGTCGGAGCCGGTTTAGCTAATCTGGTAATGGCATATTGGGAGGACACATTTATCCATAGTGATGTTAACCTGTATAGGGGGCAGATATTTTACTATACTAGATACCTGGACGACATATTTATAATATTTGAAGGAAACCAGGTTGTGTTTGATGAATTTGTGAAATACTGCAATGATTCTACCTCTTTTCTTTCTTTCACGTATGCATTTAATAATTGGATGTGGAACTGATAGGGTTAATGCATGTTATAAAGCAAAAATCCACCGTAAGGATACATACTCCAACTCACTACGACACTATACTAGTGCACATCCGAAACACTAAAAAAGAGTGGTGATAAAGGGCCAAATGGTCAGGGCTGCATGTATGTGCACTTTTGAAACTGATTTTTTAGCTGAGTGTGATTTATTAGTCCAGATGTTTCAAAAGAGGGGGTACCCTAATGGCTTGCTCTGTGAATTGGCCGATGAGGTTATCAACAAGAAGGCCAGGGCATTTCAAAGCAATTCTTGCTTTCTTGGATGGGGGTAATAGCCATAATAGGGGACAAGGTCAAAATGTTGAAGAAAAGAATAATGAAATAGGTATTTACCCTCACTCATTTATTATCACCTTTTGCCCAAATTCCTGGCTTATCAAATATGTGCTAAGGAAGAATTGGGAAATAATAAACACAGATGAGAGGTTGGAAAAGTTAGGGTCTGGCCCACAGATAGTTTTTAGGAGAGCTAAAAACTTCAAGGGCCTACTTGAAACTAAGCCAGTTATTTCAGCTACGATGCTCGGAATGTACAAGTGTGAAGCTTGTGCATATTGCAAGTATATGTGCACGGGCAATAAGTATAAAATAATGGGTGTTGACTATTCCAACAGGGCAAGACTGAATTGTAACTCTACTAGGGTAGTTTATGTAGCCCAGTGTCAGTCTTGCTGTGGTTATTATATAGGTAAAACCGTGTAAATTAAGAGAGAGGGTATATGAACTCCTTTACAACATCCGAAAGGGGAAGATCGAAAATGCCCTGGCTAAGCATGTGAGGGATAACCCAGGGCATTCCTTTTTGTTTAGAGCTATTGATAAAATTGAATATGACATTGGGGGGGGGGGCTTGTAGAATTTGAGGTGCGGGAATTATATTGGCAAATAAGAACTAGGGCATATATAAAACCAGGTTTGAATGATGTGTGCTCTATAGCCAGCATGTTAAAGATGAAAAGTTTACAAAGATGACTACTTGTTACATTGCACTTAAACGGTTCTCCACCCCCCCCCCCCCATCTCACTCATTTCTTATCTTGTAGTGCTTTGTTACCATTGACAATTTCCATGCTTCAACATATAAATGATTTATGAATTTCTACTTAGGTAGTCTAGTGAATGTGTATTTAGGATGTATGTTTTAAGTGTTAAGTTTTTAAAGATATAAGTGGCATTTTATTTAATGCTAAATATATGTGTATGTTTTTAAGAATTAATGGATGAGTATGCCATGTGACCTTTTAGGTGTGGTATTTAAACTAATTTGTCTTGCTTCACTTTTGTCTGAAGAAGTTGAGTGAAATAAAACTTGACGAAAGCATTAACCTTTTTATACTTGAAAATCCAGTGTCTGCCTTTTTGTTTGTTTTTTACTAGTTTGTTTTTGGCTTTGTTTGTTTTTTGGAGTAGGTTTAGGAGACATGATCTGCCTTTTACAAACCCGAACTGGGTGGGGTCCAGAATATGGAGATTACCAATTCTTTGTTTATAAGTTCCATGATGATACATTCCATGGCCTTGCAGACCAGGCTCGTCAGGCTAATGGGGAGGTAGTTCCCAGGGTGCGCGGTGGATCCCTCTTTGTGGAGTGGAATAACTGTCGCTGTGTGCCATTCAGTGGGCACAAAGCCTGAGGTGCTGCTATGATTGAACATGGTACTTAGGTGAGGTGCCAGTTCATTCTGTAGTTAGTGTTAAAAGCAGCCTGGGATGTTGTCAGGTCCCATGGCTGTGTTCTTCGCTTTGGAGAGTGTGGTTTTTACTTGTGCAGCCGTGATTACAGGAACTTTGCATTCATCCGGTACAGAGATGGGCCCTTTAGGGGATGAGAGGGGGGTAAAGTTAGCACTGAACCTATCTTCCAGGATGTTGGCAATATCAGTTGGTTCTGTATATTTAGTGCAATTGTGCTGCAACTCAGAGCAGAACTGAGTGTTGCCATTGAGATTCTTGACATAGCTATAGAATGGTTTGTGGTCGTCTTTAGAATCAGTAGCAATTTTGTTTTCATAACTAGCTTTGGAGGATTTTATGAGGGATCTCAGCTTCTTACTCAGGCTGACCAGGGAGTTCTTCCAATAATGGCATTTTACTCTTTTTTTGCAGCAGTTTCTTTCTTCTGTTGTAGAGTTTGTTTATGGTAGGGGACCACCAGACTGTCTTCTTTTTTTTTTGGAGGATAGCATCTTGGTTCTGTTAGGGATAGCACAATCCATGCACTCGTATAAGTGCCTATAAAGTGCATTTGTGTAGGATTCAGCAGTCGTACCTCTATTGTCCGGCTGCATGGGTGTTGTGAAGTTTGCTACTTCTGTCTTAAGAAGCGTGAAGTTGGCTTTGGAGAAATTTTTTTACGGTGGTTTCCCTAACGGCGGGTGGGGGCGGGATGTGGATGTCTAGGGTGATTAGCTTGTGGTCAGATCTGACCAATGAAAAATTGACCTCTACTGTGGAACACCGGTCACCCATGTTGGTAATGACCAGGTCTAGGATATTGCTGCCCCTGGTGGGGGTGTGGATAAGTTGATCCAAGTCGTTGGAATTTATGAATTCCAGAAAATGTTGAGCAAAAGAGTTGGCACATGAGTAGGTTTCCCAGTTAATGATGGGGTAGTTGAAATTGTCCATTATTGGGATGTTAAATTGTACCCTAATATTTTCCAGTGTATCAAGAAATGAGGAGTGGGAATCCTGGGGCATGGTGGGGGATCTATAGCAAGTTACAATTTGGATTGTGGTCTTGCCCAGAGTTAGTTGCACTTGGATAATCTCGGATGCATTATGCTGAGCAACTAGCCTGGAGGTGTGGATATCCTTAATGAATATGGACATGCCTCGGCCTTTAGTGTTTCGGTCCAGGTCAGGTGGCCGAAAAGTGTGGTATGAATTATAGCCTGGTAATGCAGGGGTACTCTCTGGAGCCTTAAAACAGGTCTCTGTCACTGCACAGATGTTGATGTTCTCCAATTTAAGGAGTGCCTCGAGTGAGTGCATTTTCACGTTTAGACTTCTAGCATTGAGTAGCATTACCCTCAGATTTTGCTTGCTTGTACCGGTTATGGTGTAGAATTTGTCATTTGAGCCTTGCCTAAAAAAGGCACTATAGGGGTAGCAAGAACCTTAGCCCGTATCCAGAATCCCAAGGGTGACAGGTGCAGGCCATCTCTGGCAACGTACCCAACGTATCCAACAGGAGGGTGACATTAACATTTTAAAGGAATTGTTAAGTGTCTGGAAACAACTGCTATTTTTCTGAGGTTCAAATATGAATTTGCTGCTAATTGCATTACTTTTTTTGGACATTATAGGCATTAGGAATACACGAACTAATAATTTCAAGCACAATACTTATTGTAAATCAACTTTTACTAAGTTGTACTTACAGTATACAAGCAATCACCCCTGGTAGAAGAAAAAGGATATGGTCAAAGACCAATTGTTAGGCTTTCTAGTTTGGTCTTTAGGAAGATGGAGTTTGTTTTGGAGGCAATATCTGACAAAATTATTTCTGGAATGGGGTTATCCTAAAAGTTACTAGATGAGCTTTTAGCCAGTGTAACAATAAAATGGTCTGAAGCCTTTTCATCAATTTTGTGTAAGTCTCCTCATCTGACAGATTCAGACATGCAAAGTGTTTATCTTTTTCCACAGATAATGGCAGTATTCAATGTATTATCTGAAGGCACTGGTGTTGGTTTAAACATAGTGGCAATGTTATCCACAGAATTAAACCTAAACCTACATTCGTTTATAAGGGTGGATATAATTGGAAAAGGAGATATGACAATAATAATAATAATGTAATTAATGAGGTGATAACTGGCATGGCTAAATGTGGAGCCTGCAAGTTATGTAGGTTTATTCACATTGGGAAACATGTTCAAGGGTGTCGGACTTTTAAGAAATTCCCTTTTTCATCTTAGAAAAATATAATATGAGTGACAGAAGGGGTGACTGGTGTAACCATTTGTTGAATCATGAGTTGCACTGGCAGTTATTACTTGGTGTGGATTCATCTCTGCGCTTGAATAAGTCTATTTCTATAGCAAGTGCTTTAAAAAGTAAATGTGACATCATTAATTAGTATGACTGGTGGCTTTGATCACATAATGTATTTTAATATTTAAGGTGTGGACTTTGAGTTGTATATTGTTCTAATGTAGAATATTATAAATTAGACAAAAGCACTTGAGGATAAATTATCAGTGTGGCAGCCTGTTTCAGTTTTGTTTGGTTTTTTTCCTATGTTTATCTCTGACCTTCACTGGGGTTGCAGTTTTGACATTTTCTTTTTGTTTTATGCATTATGAATAAGATATAATGGAAAACTAGGGAGCAAAGCTGGACTGACACTAGCTTGCTAATATGCTAGCTGGAGAGTACTGTAGCCACATTGAGCTTCCTGCAACAGCTGATGGGTGTCCTGAGTTGATATTGTCAACTGATTTGGTTCACATAGCCACTGTGGCACTTTTATGGAGAAGTGGGCAAAAAGTACAGTTTTGTACCTACCATAAATGTAGATGTCCAATAGGAATGCATCTGCAGTCCTTACAAATGGGTTGTCCTGTCGTCAGGCAGCCCTTCGGTCGGCCGGATTCCAAAGTCTGGGTCTGGCCTCGGCTGATGTCGCACTCCACCCGACGTCATAGCTACAGTTATTCGGGTATAAAGGTATCAGCCGACGCCATCTTCCTCAGTGTTTCTTGCCCCAGATGCCAGGTGCCCTCTAGGAAGGCTAAATTTGGATAATTGCAAAAGTTTCCAAATAAGAGAGAGCAAACAAAAATAAACATGTATATACATATATACAAACAAATACACCATAATAGATTCCCCCAGCTAGCTAGAAGATGGGTAAATACCCTTGGAGTATCTCAGAGGGGAAGGAGGGTGGGTAATCCTGACTGCAGATGCATGCCTATCGGACATCTACATTTATGGTAGGTACAAAACTGTACTATGTCCTTCAAGGATGCATCTGCAGTCCTTACAAATGAGTAGAATACCATAGCCAAACTGGGGGAGGAGGAGAAATAAGATGATGGTGTAGTTAAGATCCCTTGCAAAACAGCAGTGGCAAAACCTGCTCGGGATCTGGAGTATAAGGGTAAATTATAATGCTTGGCAAATGTATGCACGGAGCTCCAAGTAGCAGCCTCTAAAATGTCTTTGGTAGCCACTCCTCGTAAAAAAGCTGTGGTAGTGGCTGTAGCCCTTGTAGAGTGAGGTCTGATGCTTTCTGGAGTTTTCTTCCCATGGTAAGAGTAACAAAATCTAATGCAATTTCCTATCCACTTAGAGATTGTCTGTTTTGAAATTGCTTTTCCTTCTATTCCTGTTGCATATGCTACCAGTAGCTGGTCAGTTTTTCTATTGTTCTTGGTCCTGTCCAGGTAGTAGCGTAATTGTCTATGTACATCCAAGGTATGCAACAGTCTCTCCCCTGTTCTGTGGATTGGGGAAGAATGTAGGCAGGTGGATAGCCTGGTTTAAGGATACCCTGGAGACCACCTTTGGCATAAAAGTAGGATTTGTTCTCATGGATACTCTATCTTGATGGAAGATCAGGAAGGGCTGTACTGCCATTAATGCCTGTAGTTCAGAAACCCTTCTTGCTGAAGTGATTGCAAGCAGGAAAGCAGTTTTCCATGATAAGTACTGTAATTCTGCTGTTGCTGCTGGCTCGAAAGGTGGGAGTGTCAACTTTTCTAGCACAAAGTTCAAGTCCCAAGCTGGCAATGGTGGCTTTCTAGGTGGTTTTACATTTTTAATTCCTCTCAGAAACTGCCTGAGGAGAGGATGTGAGAAGACTGGAGGATCCAAGTTGTATTCTGCTGAAATAGCTGATGCATGAATCTTAATGGAAGAATAGGACAGGCCATTGTGGAAGAGCTCTACCAAGTATTCCAGGATGTTAGCTATGTTTACCAGTGACACATTTTCTCCTTTTGCAGTACTCCAAATGTGATACCTTTTCCATTTTGCTGAATAATTTTTTCTTGTTGAGGGTCTGCGAGCCTCCAAGATAATGTCTTTAACCCTTTGAGATAAATTTGGGTTATTTGGTCTTATGCAATGTTCCAGGCAGTCAGCTGTAGAGTTTTCAGGTTTGGATGCAGGGTTTTGAAGTTGTTCTGTGTTAACAGTAAGGGAACTAGGGGTACAGGCCATATTTGTTCCCGAGACATGCTCCTCAGTAATAGGTACCAATGTTGCCTTGGCCAGTCTGGAGCTATCAGAATGATTCTTGGACGGTCTTCTTTGATCTTCAATAGCACCTTGTGCATCAAATGAAGTGGTGGGAATGCATATGCTGTCAGGTTTTCCCAACTGAAAGATAGGGAGTCCACTTTCCAAGCAAGTGGGTGGTACGTCCTCGTGCAGAATTTCTTCAGTTGGTGATTGTGTGGGGATGCAAATAAGTCTATTTCTGGTAGTCCCCATTTCCCTGTAATGGTTTTGAAGATGTCCGGATGCAGCATCCATTTGTGGGCATCCGTGGTATTTCTGCTGAGTACGTCTGCTAGTATATTTTCTTTTCCTGGCACAAAAATTGCTTGTAACTGGATGTTGAAGCTCAGGGCCACATTCCAGAGGTCCATTGCCATCCGGCATAGAGGGTATGAATGTGTGCCTCCCTGCTTGTTGATGTACCACATAACTGTGGTGTTGTCCGTCCTTATCAACAGTTGACCCTGTCGAAGAAATGGTCTGAATGTCTGAATTGCCAGTTTTACTGTCAGCATTTCCTTTTGATTTATGTGTAGGTGGAGCTGGTCTTAAGTCCATAAGCCTTGTATGCACTTGTCCAGCATGTGCGCCCCCCCAACCGAGGTCTGAGGCGTCCGTTGTGATGGTCTGGCTTGGTTGAGTGCTGTGGAAGGGCAGTCCTTTGTTTGATTGACAGGCCTGAGCCCACCATTGGAATTCTTGCTTCAGGCATGGAATTATTGGAATTTGGGTTTCTAGGCTGTGCTTGTGCTGAGACCATAAATTCCTTAGGTACCACTGTAACTTTCTCATATGCAGTCTGGCATGTGGAATCAATATTATGCAGGATGCCATGTAACCCAGGGCTTGCAGGACTTTTCTTGCTGTTAGCTGGTTCAAGTAGAGAGGGAGTTGCTCCTGTTTTTCTACTGTTAGGAATGCCATTTGTTTTGATGTGTCCAGCTCTGCACCCAAAAAGGTTATCTACTTTTTCTGACATCGGCTGAGGCAAGAAAGAGTCCCCAACGGGGTACTTAGCTTTTTAGAAGTCTTCGGTAGAAGTAATCTCTGGTTCTGACCGACCGGCACTTGCGAACAGCTTCTGCTTCGGGCGCCACGCGGCAAGAAAGACTGAAGAAGATGGCGTCGGCTGATACCTTTATACCCGAATAACTGAAGCTATGACGTCGGGTGGAGTGCGACATCAGCCGAGGCCAGACCCAGACTTTGGAATCCGGCCGACCGAAGGGCTGCCTGACGACAGGACAACCCATTTGTAAGGACTGCAGATGCATCCTTGAAGGACATCTCCATAATTTACATCGTGTGTGTCTATGCATCTGAACATACATGTTTTGTGTACATAGCACAATGGAGAACTGTGGAGGCAAGCTGTATAGACACCAGCTTGTCATATTGGCTGGAGAGTGGTTTCACTGTACCTGGCTTCATGAAGTAGCTGATTGGTCCCCTGATCTGACATTCTCAACTACTGTGGTCAGTTCAGCCATGGAGAGGTTGGCAAAGCCCCAGAATTCACCAGTACACGGTGTGTGTGTGTGTGTGTGTGTGTGTGTGTGTGTGTGTGTGTGTGTGTGTGTGTGTGTGTGTGTGTGTGTGTGCTGCATATATGGTATAACTGAGAATTGTGGAGGCAAGACGTACAGACACATGCTTGCTGCACTGCTGGGGAAACAGTGGAGCATGTGCAATGGAGTTAATGCAACAGCTGCTGGGGTGTCCTGAACTTGCATTTGTCAATAGCTTTGCTCCCTCATAGCTATTATAGCACTGTTTTGTAATGAGCTAGGGAAAGCAACAAACTTCAATGGTACATAGTGTTTGGAAGGGTGGACAGAGTAGTGGACAACTATGAATCTTTTCCAAGTGTGCATATATCACACTGCAATGGACAAGGCTTTTTCAACTGTAGTCTGACAGACTGCTGGGAGGAAGACGGACAATTCTCAGTACACCAAGTTTTCAGCCATAGGATAGGAACATACCTCAAAGCTGTTGAGAGGCGAGTCATGACTCACTGTCTTGTAGTGAAGTGGCCACTGCCTCAAAATTAGCCAGTTTTTTCTGTGTCTTTGTGGGTGAATGTTTGTAGGTTTGGTGTAGCAATGCCAGACTGTCACCGGCTTGTTACTTTGCTTGTGGGATACTGGTGTGTCGGTGCAATGGGCTTGTTTTAGGGGTGTCCCAATCCGACTTGTGCTAATAGGTTTGGTGCCCTTAAGTACTGCAGTACTGTTGTAGACAGGTTGTCAAAGCACCACTATTCAAGTGTGTGTGTGTCTGTGGTCACAGTCTTATGAACAATAACTTTATACTATATAATATGCAATTTATATCATAAAATGTTTTACCCAAATACTGTTAAGAACAAAATCTGTTTCACATCCAGTTACTTTTACATTCTTTAGCCTTTCAATTTACTTCCAAACATTAATGACATGAAATGTGGTATATGCCTGTTAGTCCCACAAAAAGTTTAACAAAGTCAACAAAAATCCAGTCTTTCTCATCCACTTTTTCTTGTAAAGCCATGTTTCACAAATGTGGTTGATGCTTTACAGTTGCACATTTATTCACTAATGTCAGTGCTGCTAGTCTTCTTCATGTTCATCCCCATCTCCAAACCCCAGACTCCAGATGGATGGATGGAATACTTTGCTTTTCTGCTACTGTTTTGTCAGGATCAACTCTTTCTGTTGGTATGACTGCATTTTTACTAATACAGATCTTGGCTGCTTTCTAAAGGACAGTCAGATACATGATGTGCCTTTTCAATTAACAAATCCTGCTGTGGAATACTATTCCAGTTACTTATTTCTGCTTTCATAAAATTATTAGTTTGTTCCTTCCAGTTTCTCTGGCACAGCAGAAAATCTGTTTTCCCTGTGTGCTCTATCTTCTAACTCTTCTTGGTCAGTCTCACGCTCAGCCAGCCTTTTCTTCATTTCAACCTCTGATTTTTGCAGTTTTATCAGTTCATCTGAATAACTGTTTAAAGCCTCTTCCATTTTTTCAGCCTTTTATTTCAGTTGACGTACTCCTTCAATGTTTCATTTATTTTAATCAGCTCTGTGCACACTTAACTTATTTTTTTCCTCTAAATTATTGGAAGCCATCTCTTCTATCAAAGCTGGATCTTGAACTGCTTTTTGCTGAACAGTTACAGGATTCTTCCCAGTCAGTGTTTTTTTCTTTGCCTTTTTCCGTTGATTTTATCATTTCAGGTTCTCTTCAAGTTTCTTCTTTGCTAGCATCCAAGCAGTGTACTTATTAGCCAGAAACTGAATTTTACTAAAATAGTCAGAATTACTGGTCCTTATCTATCAGTTTCTTTTTCCTTACCAAGAGAGTTGAAGTCAAGCTGTTGATCAGTGCGCAGCCATCGAGGAAAGTCCAGCCTCCCCAAATTTTGAGCTTGATTATAACATTTACCACTGAACATATTCAATGCTAAAGAAATTGTTCAGTGAATTCAACAAAGTAAAATATTTGTGTTGAGTGAGATTGCTTACTCTTTCCAATAAAATACATACTAAATGGTGGGATACCACTGCAACCCAAAGCCCTTTTTCTTTCAGAAAGCACATAAAGATCATTTTCCTTCATTCTCACTTTCAAAGTAGCTATGAAGCTTTCTTTTCCATTTTGAATCCAAAGTCTGCAATTGAAAGAGATCGACTTTGTCTCACTCTGAAAACAGCATGGAATTCCTTGCATACAGTCATCCTGTAAGAAAGTTTATTTTGTTACAATGGATCGTACTGCTATAAATCAGTTTGGGGGTCTCCATATTTTATGGACTACATGGCTGGAACTGCCTGCACAAATGAATGTGGCATTACTTCCAAAGTATTCACAATGTTTTACCTTGCACATACACCACTGTCCAGATAAAAAATAATACATTAATTTGTGAGCACAGTGCAGTACAAAATAATAGACGAGTAGTATTACATTTTCCATTAGTTTGCAATTAAACCCACTATATTTACAAAGCTAAACACTCTGCAATAACCTCTCAAGTCCAGTATAATGTCACACCACTGGATATTATGTAGGTAACTTATGAATTACTTACAATAAAGTTAATAAAATTAATAGTTAATAAGGTATTTAATTAACATTCACTTCTACAAACACCCAACATATAGCAATATCTTTCGGCTTTTCTCGGTTAGGTGTCGCCACAGCGGATCACCAGTCTGCAGATTGATTGGCAGTGAAGTTTTTTACAGTGTCAAGTTGCCAGCCCAGTGCCCAACCTACACAGAAGGGACACACACACACACACACACACCTACCTGCATGTTTTTAAAACTCACTCGACCGCAGGAAGAACATGAAGACTCCACATAGAAGGTGCTCCAACCAAGAATCGAAACAGAGAACCTCTTGCTGTGAGGTGACAATGCTAAACCCTGCACCACTGCGGCCACACACCCAACATATAGTGTATTACAGTGTATTTAAAACACATGAACTGTTTGAAGCCAGTAGTGTGTGGTAATCAGGTATATCACCTGTTTACTCTAAAATGCCTTGCATTATCAGCCAGTCTACACACCCTTCAACCAGACAACTGATAAAACAACACGAAAGTTCCTTGGACAACAATCTCTACCCAGACAATTAGTTGGTCATTAAGAACCTAAACAGGCCACTGGGCCAGTTTACAGATGCTATCATTAAATGGCCAATGATGAAGGCAACAGTGACACATTGATTGTCAAAGACATTGTACTGTGCAGAACTGTCCTTCTAAGGATGAGCAGATAGGTAGGATGAACATAAATACGAAACTAAAATGTACAATGATGTAACTTCAGGTCGATGTTAACTGGCTCTTTTTTTAATATGATGTGAGTAGACTTAAACCGGCTCTTTTTCAGCCACTGTGGTTAAAGTACAAATATTCATACAGATAAATGGCATGAGAAAAATTACAAATTCAAAATACAGCCAAGTTACAGGTATACATTCACAATGTCACCACATCGGTACTGAGCCCTTTCACTACCAATGCTAATTACTCTAAGGTGTAAATAGTTACTGTGGCACCACTATGCAGCTTAAAAATGCAACTGTGCCACACAGATTTTGCAAGGTTCTACCACTAAAGCAAGTGGACTGTCTAATGCTAACCCAAATCTGATTCTAGGTCTAAAGTCCATACTTCAGAAAGCCCTGCTGCTGCATTCAGGTGCAAATTATAAAACTGTCTAGATTAAATAAGGCTATAGTGGACAAGTGGAGAGACTGTGTGGATGTTTTCACGTTTAGTGCATTTGCCAATAATGACTAATGTTCCTAGTAACGAAACTTGTAAATTAAAATATGTGTAGGCGTTGCTGTCCTTAATTTCACAGCTTGTCATCTTGTTTTGTACACTTAATTTTCTCTATACATTTTAAATACAAAGATTTTTCCACAGATCTTCATTATTAGATACTGTTGATATGGGTACATTTCTGTGTACAAGACAAAGAGATAATATATACAGATTTCTGTGCAGATACTGCACTTTACCAAAAATTAAACACTTGAGGACACCTTTTATCAGCACAAAAGTACAGTGTCAAAGCATACATGATACAACAATGTTCATAAAAGTTTGAAGGGAAGTATTAAATCAGCCTGCCCATGTGGCACCCATGCCAAAAAAGGGGTGCAGCACGAAGACATTCACCTCAAAAAGGGTGCAGGTAATTGGGTTTCTGTATGTGTTACTAGAGTCTTTTATCTGTGGTTTCCAAGCAGTTCTGCAGAACTTATTTTAAAAGGTTAAGGGTTCAAAAATTTTTTGCTTAATCTTGTGTAAAGTCATAAAGGTGAAAAGTCACCTGGAGTAATGTTGTTTTGCTGTTTTATGAAGTAAAATAATCTGCTGAACAGAACAGAAGAATGAAGTTTAAGTATTTTATGTTGGCATACAGTAAATTCTCAGTTTAATATATGGCTTTCTGGCTTGCTGCTTAGGAGCTATTTTTCAAAAGGTTTACCTACCCTTCATAGTGTGTAAATTAGACAAGTTTTATACTAATTCAGTACACTCCCCTGATATGCAGCTCTTCAGCTGATGTTCTCACACACACACACACACACACACACACACACACACACACACACACACACACAAACGTCATGGCAGACTCCGAGAGTGACCCCGCATGTACAGATAATTACTACCACTGCAATTCCTACCTGTACACTGACAAGGATTTAAAATGTTGTGTTTTGTTTCCTCCACAGTTGTGCAGAATTAAATACACACATAAGGAGAGGTATAGGGCAAAGTCCACCCTACTTAGGGATGCAGAGGGACCTGTTTGCTTTGCCCAGCTGAACATAAAAGAACCATTAAAGTTAGCCTTTTATATTGATGACCCCTCCTGGGATGATATCACAGCAGAAAGGAAACAGCAAGCAGCAGTTAAATAGTTTCATAGGTTGGTACTGGGCTATCTGCCCGAAGGCATATATTAGCCCAGCCACGTTGTGCGGTATTCACCACCCCTTTAGTAGTTCCCTAGACCCTTGTACTAGCAGCTAGTACCCTTGGCCCCTATCTAGTAGTGCTGTTGGTGTGATCCCCGGTGTGAACTTTCTGTTACCCATCCACTCATCAAGGTTCCTCTTGAAGAGTGATAGTGAGGGGCTCAGTCTTATGTAGATCGGGACCCTGTTCCATAGTAAGGGAAGTCTCTGCGAAGGGAATCTATCCCTACAGCATGTTCTATTCATTGTTGTGTTGAAGTTTATATCCCTAGAGCGTGTAGCTCAAGTAGATTTGGTTTTGCTAAGATGGAGCATGTTCAACAATTCTGGGTTGGACATGGCTCTGTACGTTAGACAGAGCTCGTCTCTGAGAAAGCAGTATGCAATAGAGAACAGACAGCTTCTTCAATCGTGCTGCATAGGGCAGGCTGAGAGTGGCTGGGCATTTTTTTTAAATAGGTACTACCAAGCGAGTATGTAAACTGTATTTTCAGTCATTAGGAAAGAGGACAATTTGACCTCCATCCAATGTACTAACTGCACATCCTGCTGTTTTTTTCAAAGTTTTCATAACTAAGAGTGCACCACTCAGTGTCTTTTTATATGAGGCCATTCTACTGTCTATTGTACAAAGGTGCATATTTGTCAAACATACTTAACTACAACTTACTACTATGGCAAAGCCAAAAGCATGTGAAGTCTAACCTACAAACACGCACTGGTACACCAAGCCATTGGGATGGTAAAGCATCACGTAATGTGTTGCTAGTGGAAACAGATCTATGTAAAAATGTTTTTACAAGTGAGTATAAGTGTTAAATTAGAGCCAGAGCAGTACATTGGTAGTGTGAAAAGTGTAAGTGCTTCACAGCATTCAGTTTATCTGTTCAGTTCCTACCTACTCTGTGTCCTATGTGCACAGCATATACACCCTTCACTTTGTCCATGTAGTTTCTGAAAGGGCCCTTACAGTTTCCTCCCACATCTCAATGCCATGCAACAGGTGGAAAACCAGGTCTCGTAACTGTTTATATGTCTGTGCATGAATGAGTGCATCTACGCACCTGTTTGCATGTGGGTGTTTCTTTTCTGATGGACTATTGTCTCATTCAAAACTGATGTCCAGCCTTAAGATACATTCTACCTTCCTCAACCCTGAAATGGGTAAGGGATAACAAAAATGAGTAAATGTAACCATATGTACGTTATATAACCATTACCAGCATTACATAGTGTGCCACTGCTTACTAATATTCTATTTGTTTACCTCAGAGACATCAGTAAAGTGAAGATGCTCTAGAGTATAAATGCACAAACAGGTGCACACACCCAGATAAGGCATGCTCACCTGTACAAGTTCAGTAACAACATACAGTATGAAACCTATCTCAGGTCTGCAGGGTCTTTATTTTAAGTTATGTGGTGCACATTTTACATACAGTAGGTCTGACATAACCCAGACACAATGTTGTCTTACCAAGGCAGTACAATATTATGGGTCAAGACAAGTCAGAAGTTAGAATACGGAAAAGCTAGGCACATTAGGAAAGTATTTGTTCACATGGTGCAGATATCAGCACAATTCATATACAAAATATACATAATACAGTAATGTTCAGAAAGGGGGAAAAGGAAGTATCAGTGGTTTTCCATGCAGTTCTGCAGATCATACTTTATAATATTAAGAGTGCAAACAAGCCTCACGTTGACTACCTCAGATCTCAGGACATCAGCAAATTAAACTTGTTCTACAGGACACAGGTCTTTGGATTGCCACTCCCCATTTTTATCACTGAAAGGGTTTAAATAAGTGTATTTTAATGAAGCATAAAGACAGATATTGGATGGAAAAGTACAAGAAAGAGAGATAGAGAGTGAGTGAGAGTGAGCAACATGTATGAAGAGTAAGATGAAGGGCATGAAAAGGAAAGCTAAAGAAATATCTGACAAGAGACTGCTGAACAGCTGTAACCCATCAGCAAATTTCTTCCAGAGCTACACAAAGACTAAAGCATTTAACAGCGCGGGATAGAGTGCAGTGCAAAAGGGATGTTATGACAATGGAGGACAGAGGAAGGAACAGCTGTATGTAACATGAAATTACCTGCATTTTCTATCAAATTACACAGACTAAAAAGTTCATGTGTTCACAGCACTCCCCAGTTCCTTCATCCTAGGTTCTCTCAGTGGTAAGACGCTACAAGCAAATGCTGCAGACACTTACAAGGCAAACTGTGCCAGCCTTTTAAGGCATTACAAGATGAGGAATTACAAGTTGTGATGAACACAGATCTTTTGCCATCTACATTATTATCTAAGGGTGGGTGACAACACAGTCACAATCAAGAAGTACAGAACCACAGTCAGATGTAAACTTCTGTGGAATCGGTTACTTTTATACAAACAGAAAAGTCGTCTTTTAGCCGTATTTAAAAACTTAGATACATGGATAGGTCTCAGTTGGTGTTTTCATTGAACTTGAAGTCTGCATTGTAACTCACCTTTTGGCCCTTATACAGTTACCTATGGCAGTCCCAACATAACCATGAGGACTACTTCACTAACAGCAGTGTACAGCTTTAAAACAGAACACAACTTTATAGGAATCCTTAACAAATCTAATGGCAGCAACCCTAATATGTTCCTACACTTCTATTATAAGTAGATCACTTGTTAATAATCCTGCTTAATGCCACAACCTTTTTGGAAAAAGAATGCCTGTCATTCCATTACAGAACTTCTGCTCAGTCAATTAAAGAACGAATGGGAGCAGTCATCATTAAAGAAAAACCCTTTCAGCTTACCAGCCCTTAAAACTCAAAATGCATAATTCCCCACCTGGCAAGTCCTCTTTAGAAAGGAGTGTAGACAAACACCATCAGGCAAGCTATCCTTAGCATATACTAATCACCTGCTCTCTATTTCCCGTATTACTAGCCTTAACATACATTTTCCACCTGGTCTCTCTTTCTTGTATTACTGTCCTTAGCATACATTTATCACCCGGTCTCGCTTTCCTGTATTACTGTCCTTAACATACATTTATCACCTGGCATTAGCATACATTTTTTCACATGATTTCTCCTTCCTGTATTACTACCCTTAGCATATATTTACCTCTTCCAGTACACATTTATTCCATTTCCTATTCCAGTACACATTTATTCTATTTCCAGTATCTTCAGCTTGTAGGATAATATCAATCTGAAGAAATGAGGTGGAAAAAACAAAACTGGAGTCTGAATTAGAAAACAGTTTGCTTTGCTTTGTAGACCAGTCAAGAAGTTCATGGAAACTTCTATAAAGATGGCAAAATCCCTTTTATTGATAAAATATATTTAAATTCCTTATTTTCCTTTCACCCAGGGGCACATAAATCAATAAAATGCATTGACTTAAATCTTTAACAAAACATTATATGCAAATGCTAGACCAGCTCACCTTTCACAGCTGTGGAATTACTGCACCACTCACAGTAAACACGGGGATACATTACAAATAAGCATATAGCACAGCAAGATGCCGAGAGAAGAAACTATCCAGATTCACTTAATAATGGTAAAAGCCTCTGGTGTATCTTGCCTGTTTTTTTTCTTTGCTATAGCCTCAATAATCTTTTAACTTCTCTAATAACATATATCATACAAGTGCCTTAAGCAACACACTCCAGGATCTATCAATCCATTTTATAAAATCTGGCTTTTCCGAAGACTGCCTTACACAAGCCTCTCTTTCTGATACAACTCCGTTAACCTCGTCCCTTACTTATACTGACTCTTCTACTCCATTCTTCCCATTTGTCTGCAAACAATGTACAGCATCCAAACATATCTTTCAACCTCTTAGAGCAAGAATTCAAGACAAAGCCAAAACAATGGTGAAAACAAAGGTCTTAAGTCAGGGATGGTCATATCTTAAATATTGCTGTTATAAACTTAGAAAATTGCTAGGACAGGTTTTCCATTAGCATGCAATCTATGAAGAATATTAAGTATGAAACCCAAAAGCCTAGCATTATTTAAGAACTTCAATCCTCAATGAGATGCCACAAAAACATTTTATGAGGAGCTCAGTACAATATGAGGCAAAAATTCGAGATATTCTGTACAGCTGACAGGTACGCATCCAAACCCATCTCGCCTCTTATCCCCAATATAGTGTACAGTGCTTGGACATCTTAGTCTCTACTCGTATGCTAACCCATACCTGTCAAAACTATAAGACCAGATATTGGGAGTTCTAACACTTTTATATTTCATAGCTTCTTTTTAGTTTCTTGTTTCCCATCTCTGGGCTTGCTGTATAGCTACCTGGCTCACTGACGGGACCCAGGAGGTTAGAACCAGTGAGGCCACCTCTATGAAGAGGCCCGTCACCAGTGAAGTCCCCCAGGGATCTGTGCTAGGGCCACTCTCTTTGGCATCTACTTCTCAAATGTCAAAGCCAATGTCAAAAGGCCTCTGGCTAACCAAATTCACAGATGACTACACATGGAGAACAGTCATTAAATCCTCCCAAGACAAGAACACCCTTCAGGAAGATCTAATACAGATAAAGGTGTGGTGCCAAAGACATGGCTTAAAACTCAAGACCAATATGTGCATTACGGCACCTATTGGGAAGTCTGTGACCACAGGTAACTATGTCATCAATAAACTACCCTAGTCAGAGATCTGGGAACTCATGTACATAGTAACCTAGTCTTTGGCCAACATGTGTCCAAGGTAGTAAGAAAATCTTTCCATGCTGCTCAACTTATAAGCAAGGGCAAGGCATCTAAGTCCAGAGAGGTCATCAGATCACTGTACACAGCCAATATCAGGCCCATCATAGAGAACAATGCCTCCCTTTGGTATGTACCTGTCCAGACACATACAGCAACTTGAATGTCCACAAAGGTTCCTTACAAAAAAAGAATACAGGGAGTAGACACAATGCCCTATGTTGATCATCTCAAAGCGCTGTCTCTTTACTTGGTATTGTACAGATTTCTAAGAGGTGATTTTTGCCTGGCATACAAGGCATCCCTGAACCTTGTTTTGATGAATCTTTTGCACAGCCACAAAATAAACAGCATCAGAACTACTTACATTTTCCTTCCAACACAAACAAGACATGCTGGAGAGACATATATCTTTCTCAGACAGTTCCATTTCTCTGGAACAAGCTCCCTATTCATGTGAAGCAGAGTTTCTCTCTATCCCTATTTAAACACAACTTGGACCAATGGATGGGAAATTGAAAATTCACATCTGGTATCGCTCGCCTTGTCTCAGTATAACAGACAAGTCTTTGTGGGATCTGTTCAAGCAGCTTTATTATGTACACACACATTATGGTTACAGGTTTGTATTTACATATTTATTTATTTAAGTTTGATGACCGGGGAAGTCCACTGGGCCAAGAAGAGCCCATTTTCATTGGAGGCCTGGGGAGAAAAGCTCCACAATAACTGCAAGTTACATTTCACATGTTACAAAAGACATAGCAATAAAGCATTTACAGATAAGCTCCATGACATTTGCAATTGGTTTGTCACAATGTTACAAAAATGAAAAGAAATAATTCAATACAGAAATTTCAAAATTTACATAACATGAATATTTTTGTTATAAACTCAAGTGTAGGTTTAACATTTCAAAATATACAGCTACTAGCCATTAGTAGGTTAGGAAAATATTATGCATGGAGAGGGTAATAGCAGATTTGAGATTGGAGAGTACAGTACAATAGATATTAGAGAGAAAATTAGTTTTTGGTAGGGGAGGGATTGTTTTGGGTGGGATGAAGTAATAGTAGAGGCAGTTGAATGAGTCAGTGCAAGGTGGAATGAGGGGGGAGGAGTTTAAGTTGGAGCATGGCAAGGGCATTCCCATTTGGAAGAAAGATGAAAGAGTAGCTGAGATTTGAAATTTGTATGGTTAGGTTGGTTGTGTAGGTGTGTGGGAAGAGAGTTCCACTGTTTAGCTAAGGAGTGAGACAGCAGTAGATGGCCAGGAGGTTGTGCAGGTTTGTGGACCTGAAGGAGATTTTGTTTTTTGGATCTGAGTGAGCGTTTGGGAATGTAAGGTTTTAAGGAAGTAGCGAGAGCTGGGCAGTTGGCAGGTTTAAAGATGAGCTTGTGGGCAATGGTGAGTTGTTGGTAACTGAGGTAGTTGGGTAGTTCAAGCCAGTTGAGGGTGAGGAGGGAGTGGCAGTGGTGGGATGAGTTTTTTGAATTGGTTGCAAATTTGGAAATCTTGTGGTAGCAGGATTCAAGTTTGGACCGAAGGCCAAGATGGAGATTGGTGAAAAGAGGGGCACCATACATAAGGGAGGGGAGCAGGAAAGTGCATGCAAGAGTTTGATGGGTAAAAAGGCTTAGAAAGCGGTTGTGCCTGTAGAGGAGACCTAACCTTTGGTGGATTTTCTTGATTGTGGAATGGATGTGGGTGTCAAATTGCAGTTCTTCATCAATAATGATGCCAAGAAGCTTGGTGTTGGGAGCAATTTCAAGGAGGGTGTTGTTTTGGCTCTGTATGGTAAATGTGGATTTGTCAATGGAATTTTTAGTAGGGGGAGAAAAACATTAGTTTGGTTTTATTTGCATTTAGTGCCAGATGGTTAGAAGGCATCCAGGTTTCTGTTTTGGAGAAGGCTAGCTGGATTTTTTTCTAGGAGCTCGGAGGGGGAGAAGGCTGAGCAGATGATTGCGGAATCATCTGCATATTGGATGACAGATGAGTCTGGGATGGATTGGTGAAAGTTATTAATTGATAGATTGAACAGAAGAGGGTCAAGAACAGAAACTTGTGGGACACCTGTGGGAAGGAAGGGGGAGGTTGAAGTTTTCGATTGGACAGCTTGTTGACGGCTGGACAAGTAGCTGGAAAACCAGGCTATGGTGCTGGGAGTAGGGTGGGGAGTTGGGATATAAGTAGGGTGTGTGAGATGGTGTCAAAGGCCTTTGACAGAGTCACGTTCGAGGTTTATAGTTTCAAGAAAGGAAAGAAGGGCCATCATGGAGCTGTGGCCAGGGTGGAAGCCGTGTTGGGTATGGGGGAGGAGATTATTTAGTGTTAGGTGTGCCTTGAGTTCTGCTTGTATTGTTTTCCTGTAGTACTTTAGAAAGAGGGCAAAGGATGGCAATAGGCCTGAAGTTGGTGGTATCAGTATTTTTGCCACCTTTGTGGAAGGGGATGATGTAAGCATGGTGCCAGATAGAAGGGACGTATGATTCTTGTATGGATCTATTTATAGGAATAGAGATGGGATAGGCAATGTTGTCTGCAGATTGTTTGAGGAAGGTGGGTGGAAGGTTGTCAGGTGCACTGTGACAGGGTTTGAGTTTGAGGAGAAGTCTTTTTATAGTGCTTGTGGGACTGGGCTTGAGGCAGAAAGATGAGGAGGAAGGCTGATGACTGGGGTGGTGGTTGGGGCATGAGGGGGTGGTGATGGAGGAGGGGGATTACAAGGAGGCTGATAGTTTAGCTATGCAGTCTATGAAGAATGAGTTGAACTGGCTGGCTTTTTCAAGGTTTGAGAGGTTGGGGTCTTGGCAGGAGTTTTCTTTGTTGCCAGGATGCAGCATGGATGAGATGGAGTCCCAGAAGTTTTGGGAATTTGTTGAGTGCAAGGACTGGAGTTTGGAGTAGTGGGCTTTGCGGTCTTTAATCATTAGTTTTTTTGTGGTGTTTGTAGTTGCTTATAGTCTAGGAGGGTGTTAGGGTTTTTATGTTTTTGATATTGTTTCCATTTTTTGTCCCTTTGGTGCAAGGCTAGTTTAGTATCCTTTGATAACCATGGGCAGGGATTGGTTTTGATCCGTTTGGTTTGAGGAGGGGCTTGCTGATTGAAAAGGGTCATGGATGAGTGGTTAAAGCGGGAAATGGCATTATCTAGAGGAGAGGTTTTTAGAGGGGACCAGTCAGTAAGCTTTAAGCATTCAGAGAAAGTTACAGGGTTGAAAGAGGAGAAGTTGTGGATTTGGATGTAGTGGTGTTGTTTATGCAGTGGAGATGAGACTGTCAGCGAAGGCTGGTAGGCGATCGCTGAGAGAATCAGGTAATGTTCCAGCTTTGGTAATAAGGTTAGGGTGAGTTGTTAGGATCCAGTCAATGATGGTACCAGAGATACCATCTTTATTTGGTCTGGTTGGAGACTGTATTAGTTGGGAGAAGTTGTAGAGGTTGATTGTGTGGGATGGGGCTTCAGAGTTAATAGTATTCCAGTTGATGTTGGTATCACCGACTATATTGGTTTCATTTTTTATATTGGAGGAGAACCAAGACAGGATGTTTTCAAGAGTTTTGATATTATCACCAGGGGGAATAAACAGGTCAGCGATACATATGGACTTGTGGTGGTTTATTTTCAGTAACTAACTTATGTAACTTATATACAAACTAAGTACATTTGTTTTCGCATGCTTACACTCTGGCTGCACTTTCAAAACGTCACTAGGCATAACACGTGCCCGTTATTTATATTTGCACACTCATCACTTGCTATGCTTCTTAAAGACGCATACAAACTGTGCTGTACATCCTCCCTCTTTTTGAAAATACTATACAGAGGATATCAATTAACATGGTACAGATAGCTTTCATCATCCATTATACAAAACTATTTATGTATATACAGTTATGTCTAAGTTGCCGTGTATCTCACACGTGGTCTGGACGTGCGACCAAATTGTGTGATGCAAAACTGAGATTCAGGCTTAGCAACTGGATTAATTTCTTAGAGTGTTCAACCTTCAAAGTACTGTGGTGGTGGTGGTGGTGCTGCGGTAGCGTTGTCACCCCACAATTAGACGTTGCACGTTCGATTCTCAGTTAGAGCGTCTTCTGTGTGTCGACATGCGTGGAGGGCATTCCTTTGCTGAAGGTTGTGCGTTAGGCCCGGCAAGCCAGCACGTAAAAATCTACTGCCAATCATTAGCGGACCGGAGTTTCGCTGTGGCGACCCCTAAAGACAGAAGAAGTTCAACCTTCAAAGTGTCAGGAACATTCTTAGGACTGGAATCAGATGGTACAACATGTTCTGGAAAAAGAACGATGTCCGAGTGATCCTGAGGCTTAGAGTCTGTACTCTGCAATAACTATTCTGGTACAGGAAGGAGGTGCCTCGGATTCCTTCTGTACTACACACCTTAGAATCTACAAGGTAGGACCTTGGCTCTTTACATACTCCTGCTATCTGACCTATCCGGTCAAAACCTTTCGCCATTTGTATCCTCACCATTTCTCCTTTCAACAGATGAAGAAATCTGCTTGATTTGTCATAAATGGACTTCTGTAGAGAGAGCTTCTTGAACAATTGGGCTCTGATGGTTCTGTTTCTAGCTTTAGGCCTCAATAAACTTGAACTAATAGGCAATGTTGTACTGTTTTGCCTGGATAGAAGTCTCTGAGCAGGCGAGCCAAGTACACCATCACAGGGTAAGTTTCTGAGATTAAGTAGATTCAAAAAGATATCGGTATTATCACTCTTTGACCTTTCAAGTAATTGCTTTGCACTCTGCACTGCATGTTCAGCTAGTCCATTTGACTGCGGACATTCAGGACTGCTAGTAACATGTACAAAGTCCCATTCTCTTGCAAATTTCTGAAATAACTGACTAGTAAATTGAGTACCATTGTCAGAAATAACTTTGTGTGGACTACCATGGACTGAGAAATGATGTTTCAACTTGGTAATAACTGCAGTGGATGTTAGATTAGGTAGTAAGTCAGTCTCAAACCAGTTCGAATAAGAGTATCCCAATACCAAACAATGCTGATTGTTCCACTCGAATATGTCAGTTGCTACTGTTGACCAAAGTAATTCAGGAACTTGACTTAGCTAAAGTGGTTCTCTTTGTAAATGTGGTTTAGTACTATTGCAAACTGAACAAGAAGAAAGTACTTCATCAATGTGTTTCACTAGTGGAGGCCAAAATACTAGTTCTTTCTCCCTTCTTTTGGTAGTCAGAATCTAGGTGACCACAATGCAAAATCTGGATATATTCATGTTGTAAGGAAGCAGAAATAATAATTTTAGGACCATTGAAAATAATGTAATCTTCCATCAACATCTCATCTCTGTAAGGAAAATAAGCTTGCACTTCAGGTGGTACACTAGATTGTTTTGACGGCCATCCAACATTAATGTAGTGGTTGAACTTTTGTAAAATCGGATCAGTCTTTGTATGATCTCTCAGTTCATCAAGTCTTGTGGTAGAAAAATTACACACTGCCATGATGTCAAAGTCAAAATTCTCTGTGTCAAGCTGTTCTGCTGTATTTCTGGGCGATCTGGAAAGGTATCAGCCAGATAAAGAAGTCTGCCTTTTGTATAGACCGTTTTGAAATTGTACTTTTGCAATTTGAGTATCATTCTTTGTAATCTTGCTGGAGCGGAATGCATAGGCTTCTTTAGAATGGTAACTACAGGTTGGTGATCAGTTTCAATCTGAACAGCTCAACCATAGACAATCATGAAACTTTGAACGTGCAAATATTATTGCCAAAAATTCTTTCTCGATTTGAGCATACTGCATTTCAGTTTGGGTAAGAGTTCTAGATGTACAGGCTACTGGTCTGCCTTCCTGAAGAATAACTGCATCTACGCCAAATTCTGAAGCATCACAGGAAAAAGTGACTGGTTTATTGACATCACAGTATCTTCATGTAGGTGGGGTGGCAATTTTCTGCTTAAGGTCTTCAAATGCCTTCTGGTACGGTTCCAACCAAGACCATTTAACATTTTTGCATATTAGCTCTCTTAAATGTGCTGTCAACTCACTGAAGTCTGGTATAAACTTGCCTAGATAGTTGACCATGCCTAGAAAACGTTGTAGAGCTTGAATATTGTCTGGTGCCGACATCTCAAGAATAGCTGCTTGCTTAGACAGGTCTGGTCTTAAGGCAGTGCTGGTAAATAATTTGCACTTTAGAGGATTGAGCTTCAAGTTCAATTCACGTCTAGAACTCTTTTAAAGTTTCTATCATGCTCTGCTTCACCATTGCTTCCAACCAATAAATCATATACTATTATGGCACACGGGTAACCTGAAAGATATTTGCTCCACTGCATGCTGGAAGACTTCACTTGCAGAATTTATTCCAAATGGCATCCTTAGGAATCTATATCTGACAAACGGGGTACCAAAAGTGGTCAGTAACGAGGATTTGCAATCAAGCATCACTTGCCAAAATGAACTTTTTGCATCTAATTTACAAAAAACAGTGGCATTTGGTATTAGGGCTGCAACCTCTTCGATTGTACGCATTGGATGACGCAGTCTCTTTAATGCTTTACTTAAATCTCTTGGGTCAATACATATTCTGATTTCGTCTGAGCCTTTCTTGTAGGCTACTACCATTGATGACACCCATTCAGTTGGTTCTGTAACTGGACAAATTACACCTTGCTGCAGCATTTTATACAACTGAGCTTTGACTATCTGGCACAGCTACTGGAACTTTTCTTGCTGGTCGGACTACTGGACTGACCTCTGGGTCCAACTTCATAGAATACACAACTGGAAGTTTGCCAAACCTGTCATCAAAAACATTGGCATACTCTAAAAAAACTGGCTTCAGAAAAATTGGAACCGGGATATGCGCTCATATGATGAAATTCTTTGGTAAAAGGAAGCAAACTCATTCTCTAACCATCTCTGAGACCCAACAATGACTGCACAGATCTTCGAACTACACAGAATAACAAGTTTTAACAGTTTCTGGCCAAATAACATGAAAGCACTCAGTCTGAATTTCTTCGGCTCCATAAGCAAAACATTTTGCACTACTAGCCACGCTGAGTTGCTAATTAGTTCTCACCTTAGCAAATGTGTCTGCTGATATAACATTACACTTTGAACCAGTTTCTACTTTGAGCTCGGTGGATTTACCATTGATTTGAACAGTACAAAACACTTTGTTCCCTTCCAATAAATTCACTGCATCATCCCTTTCTCCAATTACTGATACACCATCTTCATAGAAAGTAGACTGCTACTATTGCACTCTATCAGTTTGCTTCTTTTAAGTGACCTCTCTTTGTAACTCTGTGAGGTTTACTTGATTTGCAAAACTTTTGAAAATGGTTCCATTTTTTACACTTGTGGCATTGCTGACCAAATGCTAAGCATAATTTCTCTTTTAGACTCCTGATTTGCACCACAATTGCGACAGTTTTGGGTTTTGCTGAATTGCTGACTCATGCTTGTACTGCACTGAGCATGTTCCTTTCTTAGAATTTGCTGGAAAACTACGTAGTTTCCCTGGAGAACCAGCAGGGGCTGTGGCTGCCATATGCTTAGGCCTGCTTCTGTTTGCCACATGTTGCATGCTATCTACATTTGCTCTGGAGCCTGCTGAAATCATGCTCTTGTCATGCGCAAGCATGCTTTTTGTGCCTTTCTGTAACCTCATGGATTTGACAAATCTCAATGGTTTTACTCAACCTTAAATAATTGTCATGAAGCAAAATCTTTCTCACAGCAGCACTATTAATACCACACACAAGCCTGTCCTTTATCAGCTCATCTTTTAAGTCACGAAACCGACAAATTTTAGCCTTGTTTCTCAGGTCAGTAACATAAGCTGCATAAGTTTCCCCTGGTTTCTGATCTCCTGTGTAAAACAAATGGCTTTCTAATGTAATATTTATCTGGGGGTTGTACACTTCCCTGAATTTGCACTTCAAACACTTGGGGCCTTGCTCTGATTCAGCCTGTACAATAATACGACAATTTTCACCTTCTCCCTCATATACTGCTGGTGCATACACAAATGAACGCTCACTATCAATGGACTCTAACCCAGCTAGGTTTAGCAAAATGAATGCCCTAGTGCATGTGTCTTTATCAGAATAAGCTGCTTGTATAAAAATATCATACTCTTGCTCAAATATTCTCCAATTCTCTGCAATATTCTGATCAAATACAAGTGGTGAGGGCTTTCAAAATCCATCTGCCACTAACACATATGCATGAATGCACACATATACACATATGCCAGAAATTAATGCCAATACTTGTAACTTTGCCCAATGGCATTATGAGCATCTGAATGACTGAAGGTTGTGAAATAAGTTTCTCTGTCATACAGCAAAAGTCATTTATCATCATTTAAGAAACATCTCTTTATGAAATAGTTGCACTTTGCACACGATTAAACTCTTTGGAATGCATGCACAGTAATGAGCACACATTACTCTTAATAAAAAATTTACCCAAACAGAGACCCCACAGTGTGCTCCTCAACCAAAGCCCTTAAGGCAAAACACTTTGCCCAATGTACTAATCATAAGACAGTCAATTGTAAGGCACACTGATGTCCCACTCACTAGGATGAACAAGGAGAAGGTGACAGTCAGTTGTCTATCAGGTGCCAGGATCTACCACATAACACATGCACTCAGGTCACTCCACAACAAGTACAAATATGACTCGGTCATTGTCCATGTGGGTGTGAATGGCCTGAGATGTACCTCCTGGACTACATGAAAAGAGATGTGATGGAACTCTCGGATTATGTGGTTCAGGGCAGGTTTGACCCTAGCCCTGTGCAGTATTCTACCATCACCCAGAATGATACCACAGTACAAGCAGAAAATGATTGCCTTCAACAATTGGCTAAGTTTCTGGTGTCATTCTAAGGGTATCCAGTATCTGTCTGCTGGGATGACATGATAGACAGACCTCGATGCTTTGCCAGAGACGGCCTGCATCTGTCACCCCTGGGATTCCAGGTACTGACTAAGGCTCTTGCCACTCCTACAGTGCCTTTTTTAGGCAAAGTTCCAAAGACCAAAATTCCACTGTAACAGCTACAAACAAATGCAATCTGAGGGTCATGCTGCTCAGTGCTAGAAGTCTAAATCTCAAGATGCACTCACTCAAAGCTCTCCTCAAAATGGAGAACGTCGACATCTGTGCTGTAATGGAGACCTGGTTTAAAGAGGCAGAAAGCACCCCTGCCCTCCCAGGCTACAACACATTCCATACCTTTCAGCACCAGAATATGTTCGGAAGCTCCAAAGGCGGTGGTGTCTCCATATTCCTAAAGGATACTCACACCTCTAGACTGGTAGCCCAGCACAATGCATCTGAGATATTTCAGTTACAACTAACACTGGGTAAGATGGCGATACAAGTCATAGCCTGCTACAGAACCCCAAACATTTCCCTAGACTCTCACTCCAAGTTCCTAAGCACCCTGGAATCTATCAAGGCCCAACCCAATATTCTCAGACTGGGTGACTTCAACTACCCTTCCATCAACTAGGAAAACTATTCAAGTACCAATGTACAGGCTCAACACTTTCTGGAATTTATCAGTTCCAATGCCCTGGACCAGTTCATTCTGATCCCCACTACAGGTATCACCAACATGGGAGATTGTTGCTCCACACCTATAGTAAATTCCTCCCTGGTTAAATCTGACCACAAACTGATCACCATGGAAATCTCCATCTCACCTACACCTCCCGCTAAGGTGACCACCCTGAAAAACTTCCCTAAAGCCGACTTTGGGCTCCTAAAAACAGAGGTGGCTAACTTCTCTGCACCCATGCCAGTGGAAAATAGCTGCATGATTGCTGACTCATACATCAGTGTACTATGAGACCATGTACACAAATGCATGTACCTTGCCATACCAAATAAAACTAAGACACTCTCCTCCAAAAAAAGGAAGCCAATCTGGTGGTCACCAGCCATCAAACTCTACAACAGAAAGAAGAAACTGTTGCAGAAAAAAATGAAGTCACAAGACTGAAAAACCTCCCTTATCAGTCTCAACAAAAATCTGAGATCCCTTATCAAATCCTCTAAAGCCAGCTATGAAGGCAAAATTGTGGCTGACATCAAAAACAACCACAAAGCCTTCTATAGCTATATCAAAAACCTCAAAGTCAATACCCAGATTTGCTCTGTGTTATTGCACAATGGTACCTCATATACTGAGCTAACATACTGGCTGAGAGATTCAGTGCCAACTTTACCCCCACCCCCACCCCCACCCAGGGCCCTATCACAATACCAGAAGAAAGCCTGGTATCCACCATTTCTGCAGCACAGGTAAAAGCTGCATTGTCCAAAGCCAAGAATACAGCATCCATGGGACCTGATAATATCCCTGGCTGTGTCCTTCATGAGTTACAAAATGAACTGCCACCACATCTGTGTGCCCTGTTCAATCACAGACCTACCTCAGGCTATGTCCTTAACGAATGGCACACTGCTACAGTCATCCCACTCCATAAAGGCGGAGCAACTACAGACCTTGGGAACTATCACCCCATTAGCATGACGAGTCTGGTATGCAAAGTTATGGAGAGCATCATCATGGACCTGCTTAACACAGATACAGGCAATCTCCAAACTCTTGACCCCAGAACAGTTTGGCTTTGTCAAGGGAGGATCCTGCCTGCTGAACCTGGTTGATTTCTTCAAGGCAGTCAACAAGGCTTTGAATGAAGGTAAGGCAGTGCATGCAGCCTACCTCGTCCTGGCCAAGGCTTTAGATACCATTCCCCACTCAGGTATCATTGATAAACTCACCAAACTAGGGATCAATCCTTACATCACTAGATGGGTTGCAAATTACCTCACAGACAGGACCCACAGAGTGAAAATTGTGGATTCCAAGTCAGACTGTTGACCAGTCATGAGTGGAGTCCCACAGGCCTCAGCCCTGGGCCCTCTCCTGTTTGGCATCTACTTCTCAGAAGTCCAGCCAACACAGAAGGACTTTAGTTGACCAAGTTCACTGATGACTGCAAGCTAGGAGTCATTATCAACTCCCCAAGTTATGCAGACATCCTATAAAAGGGCCTCTCTGAGACCAATGACTGGTGTCGGAACTATGTCCTGAAGTTTAACGCCAAAAAATGCGTCCTCATTCCCTTTGGAAAAAACTCAGTTCCCATGAATTACCATTATTGATGGGAGCTCACTGAACACTGAAGGGATCATATGAGATCTGGGAACCTAGGTAGACAGCCACCTGACCTTCAACCACCACACTACCACTGTGGTCAGAAAGTCCTTCTATGTGTCACATCTTATAAGCAAAGGTTTCGCATGCAGGAAGAAAGAGGGCATCATCCCTCTCTACTCATCCCTCATTAGACCAATCATTGAATATAACGTCCCATTTGGCATGTACCTGACCAGACACCTACAACAGCTGGAGAGGCCACAAAAGTACCTCACAAAAAGGATCATAGGCCTGAAGCAAATGTCCTGAATGGACAGTCTCAAGAAACTTCAGCTGTTCTCAGTCTCATAGGCTACTTAGAGGTGATCTCTGCTTGACTTAGGTTCATAGGTAGGTACTAGGCCCATACAAGCCTAGCCAAAAAATGTACCCTGGCTTTCGCCACCCAAGAAAATTATTTTCCTGTGCCCCTGTCGAGCAGAGCCACAGAAGTGATCCCCGGGGTGAATTTCCCATTTCCCATCCAATCATCAAGATTTTTCTTGAAGAGTACTAATGAGGAGCTCTCTTTGACATAGACAGGTAGTCTGTTCCAGAGTATGGGAAGTCTCTGGGACAGGAATCTATCCCTCCAGCATGTTCTGTTTATTGTGGTGACAAGGTTTAGGTCCCTACAGCATGTAGCTCGGAGGGATTGGGATTTCTTTAAGTGGAGCATGTCCAACAGCTCTGGGTTTGACATAGCTTTGTATGTTAGGCAGAGATCGCCCCTGAGTAGGCGATATGCGATGGAGTAAAGCTGCAGTTTTTTCAGACTGTCTGCGTAGGGCATCTGTTTGAGGCCAGTAATCCTCTGATTTATTTCTGTGGCCTTTCCAGTTGTTGTAGATGTCTTGCGAGGTACATACCAAAAGGGGCGTTGTACTCTATAATGGGTCTAATGAGTGATGAGTAGAGGGGAACAATGACCTCTTTTTCTGGATGAGAATCCTTTTGTGATGAGATGAGCCACGTAGAAGGATTTCCTGACCACTGTGGCGATGTGATTATCAAAGGAGAGACTACTGTCCACCTATGTCCCAAGGTCTCATCACATTTTCGGCATTAAGTGGACTACCAGCTATGGGGTAGTTCATGGGTACAGAGTTTTTACCAAAGGGGATGACAATACACTTTTTGGCATTGAGCTTTAGGCCATGGCTTTGACACCAGGTATCTGTCTCAGTAAGGCCCTTTTGTAGTTTGTCCACATCGTTAGGAGTTTCGATTATGGCTCCTAGTTTGCAGTCATCTGCAAACTTTGTTAGCCAAAGACCTTCTGTGTTAGCCTGCACTTCAGAGAAGTAGATACCAAACAGGAGAGGACTCGGGACGGAACCCTGTGGTACTCCACTTGTCATTGGTCTGATGTCGGATTTGGAATCCGCTACTTTCACAGTGTGGGTTCTGTCTGTGAGCCAGTTGGCAACCCATCTTGTGACATAGGGATTTATACCTAGTTTAGTGAGCTTATCTATAATTCCAGAGTGGGGGATGGTGTTGACAGCCTTGGCGAGATCTAGATAAACTGTGTGAACCATTTTACCCTCATCTATGGCTTTGGTGACTGCTTCAAAGAGGTCAATCAGGTTTAGGAGACATGATCTGCTTTTTACAAATCCAAACTGGGTAGGGTCCAGAGTTTGGAGATTACCAATGTCTTTGTTTATGAGTTCCATGATGATACGTTCCATGGCCTTGCAGACCAGGCTCATCAGGCTAATGGGGTGGTAGTTCCAGGAGTCCGTTGTGGCTCCCCCCTTTGTGGAATGGGATAACCGTTGTGGTTACAAAGCCATGTCTGACCCAGCCTACTTGAAATGATACACCTAAAGATATCCTAATCCCCCCATGCCACACACTCCAGAGATCACAACCTCATTACCACAATTAACAGAACATGCTTGAGCGACAGGTTCGTCTCCCAAAGACTCCTCATACTCTGGAATAAGCTTCCCATTCATGTCAAGCAAAGCACCTCACTGGCCCTCTTCAAGAGAAATCTTGACGAGTGGATGGGTAACAGAAAGTTCACTCCAGGGATCATTCCAGTTGCCCTAGTGGATAGGGGCACTGTGAGCTAACATCGGGTGGGATGGTACCTGGGCAATCTTTTTGGGCTAGGCTTGTAAAGGCTCCAGGGCCATTAGCCTAGTACACACCTATGAACCTATTAAGCACTTTTACACACTTTGAGATACTTCAAATAACTCTAATTGCCCTTGATACAATATTAAGTCATAGTTATGGCAAAACACAGCACTTTATCAAAAAACATGCAGTCGTCTTGCTTTATTTATGGTTAATGTGCCCCCTTTTTCCTTTGTTATATTTGTTTTGCTTGTTTAATCTCTTTTCATGCCCATTGTACTTTTCTTGTGCTCATTTTACTCTAAACATGCCAGTTTTGCTTTAAAAAACATTCATTTTGCCTTATACATACTCATTTTGCTTTAAACATATTAGTTTCATCAAATATCTTAATCTTAAACATTGCCCAAAAGGTTTATTAAGTGGCTTTCACTTGTTTAATAATGCAGTTTGTGCCCTTGTAATGCTCTGTTTTATCTTTTATAAAGTAAACTGTTCGTGCAAGTTTTCATTACCTTTGGTTCTTTTCTGTCTCTTTTTCGTGCTCGTTTCTCTTAGTTTACCTTCTCTGTTACCTCTGCACCTTGTGGCTCCAAATATCAATCTCTGAAATCCTGGTTCTGACACCATGTCGCTCGTCTTATCTCGATATAATAGACAAATCTTCCTGGGTTCTGTTCAAGCAGCTTTATTATGGACAAACACATTACGGTTATAGCTATTAACTTTAACTTGGGTAACTTGCATACAAACTATGTACATTCATTCTCACATGCTTACTCTCTGGCTGCGCATTCAAAATGGCACTAGATATAACAAGTGCCCGTTATTTACATGTGCATGTTCATCACTTGATATGCTTCTTAAAGACGCATACACACTGTGCTCTACATATGGCTTCTATGTCTCTGATGGACAAAGGCAGACAGTAGATCACCCCTATAAGTAAAATATATATCAAATTTGTGGGTCACATTTGGGTTACATGACCCTAGTGGTTGTTAGCCTAGTAAACACCTATGAACAATGAGACAAATATGTTGCTCTTGATGGTCTTAAACCTTTGACTCCTATATGAAAAGTTACTGTTACATAAAAGCATAGCACTTTCCATAAATTCAGTACCCATTAAAAGTCTCAATTTTTCATTATGAAGTGCTTTGTATGGAAAACAAAATTCTCCCCTGAAAATGCAGTCTGCAACTGAACAGATACTCAAGAATTTCATACTGTCCACAGATGAAATTTCACTACCAGCTACAATTTAATTCTCTTTGTAAATTTATTCAGAGGACATTCTAATGATAACATATTGCCGGCTGAGTTTAAACAAAGCAAGAAATTATATTCAAGAATATATTTAATATACAATGTGTATCTTGGTCAGCAGTTCTGGAGGCCTTGTTGGCATACATCTAAAAATCAAACCTATAATGCAGAGCGCCTGACTTTTGACTATCAGGGAAGTAATTCTTGCAGTATGACAAAATATCACATTGTACTTGCTATGATTCAAGTTTAAGCAATTGGCTTATAATTAATCTAAGGCTACTGTTAAGTAACTGTTGAGAGGCAATATCATCATTGTTTGCTTATAACAATACTATTTTTTAATAGCAACAGCACATTTTACTACCTAGTGCTTGGCTGAGGTAGAAAAAATAATGTTAAACTAAATGGGTCCCTAAACTGACCACTGTGGGACACCAAAATAGACCAATCTAAAAAGTGCCCTTAAACCACAACTATATCTCCTCCTCAGAAGCCAAAATTGAATCAACCACACTATGCAAGAACATGCTTCCAAAGACCTTCCTTTATTAGTAATGATAATGTGGGAGATACCACCACTTTGGCAACGTCAAGGTAAAAGAAACTCCATGTAGCCTTCTACAACATTACTCACAGGCTCAAAAAATTCAGTTGCATACGAAAATTGTGATGGTTGCATTTAAAAACACTCTGACTTGTATTAAGAGTGAACCTATACTGGTATTCTCTTTCAAGTGTACAAATAAAGGAACTTTCAAAGCATTCACTGAAAATATGTCATACTTAATGGACAATAGCTCTCACTTTTGTCATAATATGCACCATTATGTACTGAGGCATTGTTTGCCAGTTTCCATGTGGAACCTACAAGTCCATGCAGCAACAGAGTATTAAACGTTAAAGTGAGGGGGCAGAAATAAAATACTTGATAAATTATTCTGACATAGTATCATGGCCCATGATGTTGTTAGCATTATTTTTTTTCAAGAAGGAATAAACTGACTCAAACATAATACTGGAGCAGCTACAACTGGTTGTTTGTAGATTCGGTATTACAAGCTGAATGCAGGAAGTAGATGATAATAGACTTGAAAAGTAATTACTGAACAGTTTAAATATTTTTTCCTTGGACTGCTGACAAGACCATTTGATGATGGGGGACAACCCTAAAGTAACGCCACTTCTGATGACTGACATACATGGAAACACATCCTTAGCATCTGCAAGTTGTTCCTCATATTTTGACATGGTAGACTGGATAACCTGGCTGACTGCGGTGGTGGTGCTGCAGTAGCGTTGTCGCCTCACAGTTAGACGTTGCCCGCTCGATTCTCAGTTAGAGCGTCTTCTGTGTGGCGACATGCGTGAATGGGCGTTCCTTCATTGAAGGTTGTGTGTTAGGCCCGGCACGCCAGCACGTAAAACTCTACTGCAAATTATTAGAAAACCACCAGTGCGGACAATGGAACAAGTAAGAACAAATTACCGAAATCTACTGTAACAAACGAACCTCTGTGTCTTGGGAAATACACACACTAATTCAGTGCTACAATTACACCAACGATAACCAGCAGCACAAAAACGTCTTAGAACAAGCAAATGACTCAGAAAGCGACAGTGTTAAAAATAAAAAGATTGTTAAAAATAAAAACATTTATTGAATCCAAACTCCAAAAGGTTAAGCGCTTTCACTTGTATGAATACAAGCTTCATCAGAACACTGAAACTGACGTTAGCTGATCTTTAAATAGCTTTTTTGGTGCCAATTCTGTTTGAAAGCAGTCTTACTAATTTTAAAGACATACATACACATATTCTAACGCAGCAATACTACTATTATTGTATTACATACATAAAAATGAACCAAAATAATAATAATAATTTGTAATTAAAAATAAAAATATACTTCAAAAAATATACTTCAGAGAGTTTGGATTCAATAAATATTTTTATTTTTAACACTGTCGCTTTCTGAGTCATTTGCTTGTTCTAAGATGTTTTTGTGCTGCTGGTTATCGTTGGTGTAATTGTAGCACTGAAGTAGTGTGAAGATTTCCCAAGACACAGAGGTTCGTTTGCGTTACAGTGGATTTCGGTAACTTGTTCTTACTGCCAATTATTAGCGGACCGGAGTTCCGCTGTGGCGACCCCTAACCGGGAAAAGCCGAAAGACACAAAAAGACTGGATAACCTGACAAAGCCTTCTGGCTACTCTGAGAACCAAACTGGAATTCTGACAAAACAGTAAATTCTAAAACTTATTATACCTTTAAATAATTTCTGCATAGGGACTATTCCATCTGTACTCCCAGTACTGTGCTGCTATACATAGTAAGTGTAAGATCATTGTATCTCACAGTAGGAGGGATACTCCTGCAAACTAAAATCTTAAATTAAGTACATATACTCCTCCCACTCACACAAACTCTTGCTGATCCAATGACTGTAATTATAGTTCTCAGATTTTCAAAAGTTATGTCTACCTTTACCTTCATTATTTTGGTAACTGCATGCTTTTACTTAGCCTACATTTCCCTTCCTTTGCATGGCCAGGAAAGGTGAATAAAAGCATTCCAAATGCAGTTTGCTGATAAAAGACATGCTGGAAGGGTGATCTCTACTTTGCTAGAAGCCAGCTGTTTTGCTGTGAGCATCCCATTGGTGTTTACTACTGATCACTCACTCATACAAGATAAGAGATCTGATCCAGAGGACCACATTCAGCCATTGATAAGGCATGAGGCAACCACATGCACATTAATTGTTTTTGCATGATGAATATCCCTTGCACTCTGCTACGTACAGATAATAACTCAAAGACTGCAGTCCTACAAGGAGGAGGAAATCTCCAAAATAAAAGCATTTTTTTCCATTTAGGATACATGTCTCTCCAATGGCATGTAAACACTTGCTATTTTTACCACCCCTGAATTTTTACTAGGAACACATAATTTTCCCCCTCCTCTATCTTACTTACACTAAGTCTGGCAAGAATTTATAATCTTCACAAATTCCCAACAGCAAGGTGCACACTTTTCCCTTATTCCATCAATTCTAACTTCCACTGGTTTACCCACTTTGGAAATCAAGCATCTCTCCAAACATTGGCCCTATATTTTATGACAACTATGTCAGTTTTTCATACTATCCACTTACAGCCTAAACGTCTTCTCTAACCCTATACGTAAATGTAACAAACATATTGAATATAATTCATCCCAGCACTGCAGCACTAAACTATGTGCCACTCCACTACTTACAGTCTTTTTTCCTGACTAAAGTTACCACTTACTTGCAAATCAAAGAAATTCCTAACCACTTCATCAATCTAGAGTCCACAGCATATATCCATAGGGCATGAAACCACACAGTCATTAGCAACAAAAGTAGAATTCCGGAACTTCTCTTCTGGTCTACAGAATCTTTTCCATAAATTTCCCAAGAATGCATATGAGGTAAACACTGTAATAACCTGGCTTCCTCCTGTATACACCGTTGTGTGAGGGTTCCACAGATTGTGCCCTCTTGTAATGGAGAAACATTCCACTTAGTAAGCGTCACATGCTGTGAATCTCTGTCAGCTGTGTAGTAAGGACACATGTTGTACAGGTCCATCGGAACTGTGGTAAGCATCTAATGCTGTACGGCTCCATCACAGAAGTAGTATCACATGGTGTACAGCTCCATCAGTAGTAAATGTAACATGCTGTACAGCTCCATCAGTGATGCAGTAAACATCACATACTGTACAGCTCCAATGTTGTACAGCTCCATCAGTGATGTAGTAAATGTCATATGCTGTACAGCTCCATCAGTGATGTAGTAAGCATCACGTGCTGTACAGTTCCATCAGTGAGGTAGTTAACATCTCATAATGTACAGCTCCATCAGTGATGTAATAAGTATCAAGTGCTGTACAGCTCTATCAGTGATGTAGTAAATGTCATATGCTGTACAGCTCCATCAGTGATGTAGTAAGCATCACGTGCTGTACAGTTCCATCAGTGAGGTAGTTAACATCTCATGATGTACAGCTCCATCAGTGATGTAATAAGTATCAAGTGCTGTACAGCTCTATCAGTGATGTAGTGAGCATCATGTGCTGTACAGCTCCAACAGAGATGTAGTATGTGTCACATGCTATACACCTCCATCAGTGATGTAGTAAACATCTCATTCTGTACATCTCCCTCAGTGACGTAGTAAGAGTCACATGCTATACAGTTCAGTCAGTGAGGTAGTAAGCATCATGCTGCACAGTCCCCTCAGTGACGAAGTAAGAGTCATGTCCTGTACAGCTCTATCAGTGATGTAGTATGCATCACATGTTGTACAGTTCCCTCAGTGATGAAGTAAGCGTCATGTCCTGCAAGAAGCATCATGTGTTGTACAGTTCCCTCAGTGATGAAGTAAGTGTCCTCCATTAATGTGATTTAGAAAGCATCACATGCTATACAGTTATATCAGTGATTTACTATTGACACATACTGTACAGCTGTCAGTGATTTAGTAATGACACATACTGCACAGCTCTGTCAGTGATTTAGTAATGACATATACTGTACAGCTCTGTCAGTGATTTAGTAATGACACATGCCGTACAGCTCTGTCAGTGATTTAGTATTGACACATGCCGTACAGCTCTATCAGTGAATTATCAATGACACAAGCTGTACATCCCTGTTAGTGACTTAATGATGACACATGTCATACAGCCGTCGGTGATTTAGTAATAACACATGCTGCACAGCTCTGTCAGTGATTTAGCAATGACACATGCTGTACAGCCCTGTCAGTGATTTATTAATGACACATGCCATACAGCTCTCTCAGTGACCTCTCAAACAAATATGCAACCAAATATAGGGTTAATCATGGAGTCTCATCCAATAAGACAAATTCAAACAAACTTCAATTTTCCTAGTGAGAGTTTTCTGAGCATGCTTTAATACCTTCAGTTGTGTAACACCTGGCACACACACAATGGCTATCTGTACTCAATGACTGGATGTACATAACACATATGCATTTCAACTAACACCTGACTTTTTCTGCTAGTTAAAGAAGGAAGTACATTTCTTATCAATCCGTAAAATTTCCTAATAATATTACTCGCATTTTCCAGGAAATTTAAATCAGAATTAACCATAATGTAATGATACACATACCTTAATATTCAGGGCATTATGGTATGAATTGTTACACATACCAAAATGCATAACAACACATTTTGTTGTGTTAAAACTCATTCTTTTAGATGATAGCAGGCATATCATTTATCTAAAATATCCTGCAGTTGGTAGTAATCATTAACGTTAGCAATTTGCGTTCCAATTTTATCATCATCAGCAAATTTACTGACTCACACAGATTCTACATTCAGACATTCTAAAACCACTAATCCAAAAAATAAAGACCCTAATATGGATTCCTGAGGAACTCCTCTAACCAGATATCTTCTGTTTGGCAATTACAATGATATCCACCTGACTGTATATGCATCAAGATCAACATGTTGTAGTAATCCAATATTTACTGTATGAGGCACTGAATCAAATGCCTTGGAAAGATCCAGAGAAACACCTTCAACAGGAAAACCCTGATCTGATGAATACATTTTCATAGAAACTTGTAAGATTAGTCATACTAGATCTCCCAGATAAAAACCTATGTCGATGTATATCAAAACTGAAATCAAGTGTTTGTTTAAATATCATATACAGTATCCTTTCAAAGCATTTACCTAGAATACATGTAAGACTAATCACCCAATAGTTATCAACTGAAAATCCTGTTGATAGAACAACTGTCTCCTTCCACAATTCTGGAACATGGGCCTCACTAGAAATCTTTTGAAATAAATTTGTCAAACAAGGGATTAGTTTCTCAACAATTCCATTCAAAAAATATTCATTTAATCTGTCAGGGCCTATGGCTGAATTAGGTTTTACATTAATGAAAGCCTGTCTAATAAATTCCTCATTTAGTATTTGAAAATCCCCATTTGATTGCCCTGGAGAAATATCTTGAGTATATCCGCATGCCAATTTATTAAATAAGCTATCAGTAAACAGTTTTACAAAATCACCTGCTTCAGTGATATAGCTTGACCCATCTTTCAAGTAATGTCCAAGTGGGTGATGCACTGACTCAAGTGCAGGACAGAAAGCTGTTAGGGGTATAATGATTCAAGTATGGGAGGGCAAAAAGTTAGTGATAAGCGATAAGACATTTGTGCTTTCTTTCACTAGAGTGCTCAGCCTAGTGATAAACTTGAGCATGACCAGGTTTGGGTAAGGTATTATTTGAGATGGATTTCATAGCTTGGGATTTTGATAGTCATTTTTACTTGTGCAGGGATGGTGTTTGATGGACTCATTATATTCTTGTTACATCTCCAAGGAAGTCTTTGCTTTAGCAGTTCTTAACTCATTCACTCCAGTTCAACTGTTTTGTGTGTGTACCTTTAACTCCTAGTGGGTGTGGCCTGAGCCTTTAAAAATGAAGTTATCACCTTACAATTCTAACAAATACTCATTGACAGAGGTCAAATATCAGAGCAGTTGTGTTTGCCTTCATCTATGCTTCAAGATAAAATATTCTGAAACCTTGTATGTAGCATGGTTTTGGAATTATTAATGCAAGTATGAACAAGTAATATCTGACGCCTAGAGGAGCAGTAGGAGGTAACTGCAGATGTACCTGGAGGCGTCACTCGGATGATTTATCATCAGAATGTAGATCCCATGTGGGGGTATATGGCAATAATATGTTTTTTAATGCAGGGCATTTTTCAGGAACTAGTTAACAGTATGTTATGTAGCTGTTAAGCTCTAGCCAGTTTAGCTGTTTTATGGCTTGGCAATGATGAGCCCAGTGTGCAGTGTGGTAACAAATGTACACTGTTAGAACAGGAGGCCAGTTTGGATTTTAGTGTACAGCTTAGGTTTGTAAGGTTAGGTGAGGAGCACAACAGGGTTGTAAGCATTAGGATGAGTTTAGGGTTTTTCTTGCTGGGTCTGTAAGGTACTGTTTTGCCCTGAAAAGAGAGAGAAGCTTCTGGTGGGTCTTTTCAATGATTTGAAGAATTTTATTTTTTTTATTTATTTTACATTTGTTTACCGGGCTAGTCCAGCTGGATAATTTCCATTTTCAGTGGAGGCCCGGGGAGAAAAGCTCCACAGATAAAAACAAGGTTATAGAAATTAAACACTTAAGCAACAATGCATTCATATAAGTCTAGATCAAGTAATAAAAAACACCTAGTGCTATCTATGTATTGAGAAAGGCATTAATTCCTTACACTACAAATTGTGAGGATGGGGTATTACATATTTTAAAATGTATATACATACTTGTAAAAGATATTGATCAAAGATTATAACTGATTATAATGTCCAGTAATTTTGTATGTGGTACTACATCAATTTTAGTATTTTTTGCAGATGCAACCAAGATTATTTTTGACTGAGATAACATTTTGGGGTGAACAAAACATGTTTTGTTTTACTGTAATTAAGTAGGTTTGACTTTTTCAGCCAAGTTTTAAACGAAGAGAAAGAAATTTGAGTGATTTCTTGGACTTTAGGTATTGTGGGGGCTGTACATATTAAAGTTAAATCATCTGCAAATTGTGCTATATTTGCTTGGCTCATGTAAGTGAGAAGCTTGCTTATAAAAGTATTAAAGAGAAGGGGTCCTAGTATAGGCCCCAAAGAGACACCTATGGTAACTAGAAGAGAAGAAGCGAGGTCCTGTTTCCATTTGATTTCCAGATAGCCAAGGAACAATTTAAGGGAAGACTGATAGAGATTACAGAATAGAGTTCAGCAAGTAAATGTTGATGTTTTACAGTGTTCAAAGCTTTGGATAAGTTTAGGAACACAGTTGATGCTAGGTTACCATTGTTCCTATGCTGGTTTGTAGTGTTGGTGAAGTGAAGTGAAGGAGGGCGGTGATTGTACTGTGGTGGGGTGTGAACCCATGCTGTGTTTCCCAGAGCAGATTATTTGAATTTAGGTAATACAGAAGATGTGCATGAAAACATTTTACAAATATTTTTGCTAGGGGAGAGAGGACTGCAATGGGTCTGTAGTTATTAAGCTCTGTAGATGTGTCACCTTTGTGTAAAGGTATAAAAAGACTTCTTCCAGATGGAAGGAACACATTTTTCAGATATACATCTACTTATCAATACAGACACTGGAAAATTAATTGCACGTGCAAACACTTTTTAAAAAGTCTGAGGGGAGACAGTCAGCTGCTAGGGTGGTTGGTTTTAGCTTATGTGGGAGTTTTTAAAGGTGGAGGTAGGCGCTGAGCCGAAGTCAAATAGATGGGATATTTAGCAGATGCTTCTGGCACTGAGAGGGTAGTGTAAGTATTAATATTTGTAATGGACAATATAGTCTGTATAAAATAGCTGCTAAACTGTGTGGGAATTGAATCAGTAGTATTGTTGGGTGTAGGGGTGTGGGTGGTAGTTTGGCCTTGATGTAAAGTGATTTTTAATGAATGTCCAAAAGAGTTTGGGGTTGTTTTGATCTTTATTTTTGCAGGATGCTATAACACGTTTACTTACCATGTTTGATTTAGTATTTTGTTTTAATCCTTAGTAGCCTAAAATGTTGAAATGTACTTACTGTTCTTCTTTTGAGCCACTCTTTCCAGGCTTTGCCACGCTGACGCATTAATTTCTTAACGAAAATAAGAAATGGAAATAACATGAAGATGTCTCCTACATAGAAATGTATTGTTGCACACTAAACCAGATTAAGCGCTTTTGTCCTTGAACATTCAGAAAGGACTTCATCAGAGTAATTAATTGCATTCTTACATAGATTAAATAATAACTGTTGATCAATTGTGGCAAACCAATTACCATCTCATAAATAATTGAAAGCACTCTACCATAATCATTGGTAATATATTACGAATATAAGAAATATATTGAATAAGCATAATAAAACACAAAACTAAGGATTAAAAATTGAAAAAATAGATGATGAGCGAACCTTCGTAAAATCACAACAGAACAAACTATTTAAACAAATATATACTTTTTAACTAAATATTTAAAGGTGCATAAAAAAACAAAGAACATTTGCTTTCCTCTTCAAAGCAGTCAAAGCTGACAATCATCCAACCTTGGATAAATTTTCTTTTGTTAGCCATACTGCAGATTTACATTTGACCCTTTTGGTACACACTTGGGGTAAGGTTATTGAGAATTTTTAAGAGTATCTCACTGACATATATGACAGCCAAGTCTAAGGGCATAGATTTTAGTTCAGGAAACAATGGCAACTCTGACGCAGTCAATGTTGTAGAATGATTGGCCAGTGAGATCCCACATGAAAGAGCAATGGATGGTGTATGATGCAGCTGAAGAGAATATGTTACAGGAAAAATTATTTATTTATATTCTGGAACATTTTGTGGAATGCCCTCAAGAAATGGAGAATAAATAATGTGCTCTCAGTTTAAAAGAAAAAGGTCTAAGGAAATAGTTACTTGATTTAATAGAGATGGATAAATATATTAAGACTGATGAAAAAACTAGATTACAGCAAGTCAATAAGACCCAAAAGGTTGGAAGTCTGATACAACTTATGAACACGGTCATCAAAACCACTAACAGAAATCCGTGTGCTATAACAGAAGCATATAGGATATACTACTGTGCAGCTAAATTAGTAATAAAGTCTTACAACAAAAATGCAGGGCAATAACGGACAAGAGCAAAAGAAAAAAGCCATCATGGAAGTATCGAACAAAGAACTATAAAGCAAACAAGACAAGAAGTGTCACTGTTAGAAGAGTATAACACAGTGGAAAAGATCAACAGAAATGCTTAGAAAGATAGATGTGTTAAAAGCAGTGTGCAGTGTTAGTAAAGACCAGGCTCTATCATATACTACTGCTTATAATAAATTAAAGATATAAGCAGAGGCAGAAAAACGTAGAAGACGTGCAGATAAATATAAGGGAAAAGTACAAAACGAGCAATTCATTGATGACCCAAAAAAGATTTATTGAGAATACGGAAACAAAGCAAAAGGAAGAGAAACACCACCAAAAAAAGAAGAAACAGACACATTTTGGAGAAATATCTATGAAGACCCTGTGGAATATAAAGATGCTGAATGAATAGGAGAAGTAAAAGAAACAGTAAGAAGTTGAAATGTGCAGGATATGAAATTGGCTGAAGTAACAACCAGAGAAACAAGCAAAGTTAAGAAAAGCTCCTAACTTGAAAACCACAGGCCCAGGTGCAATACCCAACTTCTGGCTAAAAATATTGACATCTTTGCACAAAGATTCAACCCTAAGAACTACCTATATGCACACCTCAAACAGACACCAACCTGGCTAACAGGAAAAACGATACTCCAAGAAAAAAACTGCAACCTATCCTAAAAACTGTAGACCAATAACTTGTCTTCCAATGATGCATAAACTATATACCGGAATTTATGCTGACAGACTTTATAATCACTTAGAAAAAAACTCAATTATGGCATTAGAACAAAAGGGTAACAAAGGAAAGACATATGGAGCAAAGGATCATTTGTTGCCAAGTAAAGTCAAAATGGAGAATTATAAAAAGAGAAAGAATCAAAGTACGGCATGGATAGATTACAAAAAAAAAGCATGTGACAGCATACCACATTCCTGGATAAAGAAGTGCTAACAGATGTATAAGATACACCCCAAACTGATAAATTACATTACAGTGGCAATGAAACAGTGACAAACTACTCTGCAGCTCAGGCATGATAAAGGACAAATTATTATCCCAGGGATAAAAATTCAAAGGGGGATATTCCAGGGTGACTCCTTGTCACCATTGCTCTTGTGTCTTGCCCTTACCCCATTAAGCTGTCTACTTAACTGATGGTTACAATTTGGCTCCCAGAACACAATGAAGTGTAAAGACTCCTCATCTTCTTTTGTAGATGATTTAAAACTGTATAGTTCATCAGATGAGGAAATGAAAGCACAACTGGAAGTGGTCAAGACTTTCTCAGATAATATAAGAATGTCATTTGTTCTTGAGAAATGTGTAAAAGCAACAAGTAAAACGGAAAGCTACAGCACCAAGAAAATATCCGTTTGGGACAGGAATGTAATATAAAGGAACTTGAGTAGGACGGAGTGTATAAATACTGAAAACAGCCCTGACATCTAGTACAAAGTCCAAGATATAAACCAATTTGCTCTTCATGTTCTAACCTACAGTTTTGGGGTGAATGGACCCAAAAGGTAATAGAGCAGTTGGATAAGAAAACAAGAAAAATACTTTATGCTTATTAAATGATATATAAAAATTTTTGTATGCCAAGATTAAATATTCCTCAAACTGAAGGAGGATGGGCCTCCTAGAAATTTATTATATGTATAGATCTGCAATCTTAGGACTGCATACATATCTCTTGACCACACTAGATACAAACATAGTGAAAGTTTTGAAACATGAACGGAAAAAATCTAAGATGACTTCCCTGCTTAGTTCAGAAGAAGCATACAAGTGTTAATCGGAAATGGAAACCAAACCAGAAGTTGACAAAAATCATGCAGCAACTAAATGATCAAAAAAAAAAACTAATGAAAGAATATACAGAGAAGGATCAGATGAAAAGGCAATAAATGTGGAAAAGTATAAATATAATTGCAAGTACAGAAACTCCTGGAACAACCTCATGTTGATCAAGATCTGATTGAAGAATGAGACAGAGAAGAGGTGAATTTAAATCAAAAGATGAAATGTTACTACTGACAGTCTAGGACTGTGGACTACATACAAGTTGGTTTACAAAGTCCACTGAAAATGTGGAAGAAACGGATAAGTGCAGGTTCTGTAAAACAGAACTGGAAGCAGTTGCATACCTTGTTGCTGGGAGAGATACATTAATGGCAGAGGGCCTGTATACTGAAAGGCATAACAACATGGCAAGACTGTTGCATTGGGAATTGGAAAATTTTACAATATTGAAGTAGCTGAGAAGCAACCCAGCCACTGGGGATGCACAAGCCAGTGCATTTCTTTGTGCCGGACCCAAGCCCAGATAAATGGGGAGGGTTACGTCAGGAAGGGCATCCGGCGTAAAAATTCTGCCACATAACTTATGGCATGAAAATTTCATATTTCCATACCGGATCGGTCGAGGCCTGGGTTAACAATGACCGCTACCAGTACTGTTAGCCAACAGGGTTCTGGCAGAAATTGGGCTACTGTTGGCCAAAGGAGAAGAGGAGGGCGAAGGCATGCCCGAAGGCAGGAAGAGAGGAGGAAGGTTAGGAGTGTAGCAGTGTGGGTAGGAACTTTGAATGTTGGCAGTATGACTGGTATAGGAAGAGAGCTAGCTGATATGATGGAGAGAAGGAAGGTTGATATATTGTGCGTGCAAGAGACCAGATGGAAGGGAAGTAAGGCCAGGTGTTTAGGAAACGGTTTCAAATTGTTCTATCATGGTGTGGATGGCAGGAGAAATGGGGTAGGGGTTATACTAAAGGAACAATATGCCAAGAGTGTTTTAGACGTGAAGAGAGTGTCTGACAGAGTGATGTTTATGAAGCTCAAAATTGATGGTGTAATGATGAATGTTGTTAGTGCATATGCTCCACAAGTTGGGTGTGCGATGGATGAGAAAGAGAAATTTTGGAGCGAGTTGGATGAAGTTGTGGTGAGTGTACCCAAGGGTGAGAGACTAGTGATTGGAGCGGACTTTAATGGGCATGTTGGTGAAGTAAACAGAGGGGATGAGGAAGTAATGGGTAGGTATGGTGTTAAGGAGAGGAATGCAGAAGGTCAGCTGATTGTGGATTTTACGAAAAGGATGGACATGGCTGTGGTGAATACGTATTTTAAGAAGAGGGAGGAGCATAGGGTGACGTACAAGAGTGGAGGAAGATGCACACAGGTGGAATATATCCTATGTAGGAGGGCCAGTCTGAAGGAGATTGGAGACTGTAAAGTGGTGGCAGGGGAAATTGTAGTTAAGCAGCATAGAATGGTGGTCTGTAGGATGACGTTGGTGATCAAGAAGAGGAGGAGGAGTGTGAAAGCAGTGGCAAGGATTACATGGTGGAAGTTAAAAAAGGGTGATTGTGAAGTGGAGTTTAGGGAAGAGTTAAGACAGGCACTGGGAGGCAGTGGAGAGTTACCGAATAGCTGGTAACTACAGCAGAACTAGTAAGGGAGACTGCTAGAAAGGTGCTTGGTAACACATCGGGACAGAGGAAGGACGACAAGGAGACCTGGTGGTGGAATGAGGAAGTACTGGAGAGTATACAGAGGAAGAGGCTGGCAAAGAAGAAGTGGGATTGTCAAAGAGATGAAGAAAGTAGACATGAGTATAAGGAGATGAGGCGCATGGCAAAGAGAGAGGTGGCGAAAGCTAAGGATAAGGCATGTGGAGAGTTGTATGAGAGACTGGACACTAAAGAGGGAGAAAAGGACCTGGACCGATTGGCTAGACAGAGGGACAGAGCTGGGAAAGATGTGCAGCAAGTAAGGGTGATAAAGGATAGTGAGGGAAAGGTACTAACAAGAGAGGAGTGTGTGTTGAGTAGATGGAAAGAATATTTTGAGAGGCTGATGAATGAAGAGAATGAGAGAGAGAGAAGGTTGGATGATGTGGGGATAGTGAATCAGGAAGTGAAACAGATTAGCAAGGAGGAGGTAAGGACAGCTATGAAGAGGATGAAGAATGGAAAGGCTGTTGGCCCAGATGACATCCCAATGGAAGCATGGAGGTGCTTAGGAGAAATGGCAGTGGAATTTTTAACTAGAAATTTTGGAAAGTCAGAGGATGCCTGAGGAGTGGAGAAAGTGTTTTGGTACCCATCTTTAAGAATAAGGGTGATGTGCAGAGCTGCAGTAACTACAGAGGGAGAAAACTGATCAGTCACAGCTTGAAGTTATGGGAGAGAGTAGTAGAAACTAGGTTAAGAAAGGAGGTGATGATTAGTGATCAGCAGTATGGTTCATGCCAGGAAAAAGCACTACAGATGCAATGTTTGCTCTGAGAGTGTTATTGGAGAAATACAGGGAAGGTCAGAAGGAGTTGCATTGTGTCTTTGTAGACTTGGAGAAAGCATATGACAGGGTGCCTAGAAAGGAGTTGTGGTATTGTATGAGGAAGTCGGGAGTGGCAGAGAAGTATGTAAGAGTGGTACAGGATATGTACGAGGGTAGTGTGACAGTGGTTAGGACTGCAGTGGGAGTGACATATCCGTTTAAGGTGGAGGTGAGATTACATCAAGGATTAGTCCTTTCTTATTAGTAGTGGTGATGGACAGGTTGACAGATGAGATCAGACAGGAGGCCCTGTGGACTATGATGTTTGCAGATGACATTGTGATCTGTAGTGAGGGTAGGAATCAGGTTGAGGAGACTCTGGAGAGGTGGAGACATGCTCTAGAGAGCAGAGGAATGAAGGTCAGCAGGGCTAAGACAGAATATATGTGTGTAAATGAGATGGAGGGTAGAGGAATGGTGAGGATGCAGGGAGTAGAGTTGGTAAAGGTAGACGAGTTGAAGTACTTGGGATCAACAGTTCAGAGTAATGGTGAATGTGGAAGAGAGGTGAAGAAGAGAGTACAGGCAGGGTGGAATGGGTGGAGAAGAGTGTTAGGAGTGATTTGTGACAGACGGGTACCAATAAGAGTGAAAGGGAAGGTCTACAAGACAGTAGTGAGACCAGCTATGTTATATGGGCTGGAGACAGTGGCATTGACAAAAAGGCAGGAGTCAGAGCTGGATGTGGCAGAGTTAAAGATGTTAAGATTTGCACTCGGTGTGACTAGGATGGATAGGATTAGGAATCAGTATATTAGTGGGTCAGCTCATGTTGGACAGTTTGGAGACAAAGCAAGAGAGACGAGATTGCGTTGGTTTGGACATGTGCTGAGGAGAGATGATGGGTATATTGGGAAAAAGATGCTAAGGATGGAGCTGCCAGGTAAGAGGAAAAGAGGAAGGCCTAAGATAAGGTTTATGGACGTGGTGAGAGAGGACATGCAGGCAGTTGGTGTGACAGAGCAAGATGCAGAGGATAGGAAGAAATGGAAAGAGATGATCCGCTGTGGTGACCCCTAACGGAAAAAGCCGAAAGATGATGATGAAGTAGCTGAGAAGCATTGGAAATGAGCCAGAAAGCATTATAGAGAATGATGACATTTATATCAAATGGGATTACCCATTATCACCAGTTCATAGTCTATGAAAGAAAGACAAAAGTAGCAGTGATCGTTGAAATTGCTATAGCCAGTGATTATGGTGTCTTATGTTCAGATAAATTAAAAAATAAGTAAACAAATTTGTGTCTAACATTTGTTGACCAGGAAAGTCCGACTAGGACATAGCCTATTTTCAGCACAGGCCCAAGGAGGAAAAGCTCCAGATGCATGTCTATGGAATGTGGGTGGAAACTGGAATACCCAGAGGAAACCCATACGAATGTAGGGAGGACATGGAGACTCCACACAGAAGGCACTCCAGCTGAGAATCGAACCGGAGATTCTCCTGCTGTGAAGCAACACCGTTAACTGCTGCACTACTGCACCACCCATCGTCAAAAAGTCAAAAAAGCCAAAGTCATAAAATACCAGGATTTGTAGGCAAAAATGAGAGCTATGTGGAAGGAGGATACCAAGACAGTTTCAATAGTAGTAGGAGCAACAGGTCTTATAAAAAATAAATAAAAAAGAATTTACAGTCGTACTTAGATATGTTACTGATACATGTAGCTCCAATAAGAATTGCAGGAGGAGTCACTACTGGGCACATTGCAGGTGCTGCAAAGAGCACTTTTGGCTAACATCAAAGACTAAAACAATACTAATTTCATGAATTTTAATCATACGTTATTAGGAATGAAGTCCATTCCCGTCATAGTACTAGAAACCTAGATGACTTGGAGACATACTTCTCAACCTGTCAGAGCAAGAAATCTGGACAAAGCCATAAATAATGGGGGGAACCTTTTTAAATGTTGCTCTTACAAGCTTAGAAAGTTTACAGAACAGGTTTTAATTAATTTTCTGAAGGACACGAAGTAGGAAACTCAAATGTCTGCCATTATTTTCTGACTTCAGTCCTCAATGATTTGCCAGTGATTTTCCATAAAAACCACAATTTTATGAGAAACAGACCAGAAATATAAAGCAAAAGTTTGGATATTCTGCAAAAATCTGGACAGTTATATATTTTTTTTAATTTGTTAACGGGGGGTGTCTGACTGAGCTGAAAAAGGCCCTTTTTCAGCAGAGGCCCGGGGAGAAAAACACATAGAAAAATTACAGATACATTTAGATATTTAGACATGATCAGTATACACACAAATTACAATAGACATGTTTTTACAATAGTATGCAGCACATCAGCAGTTACAACGGAGAGAACAAACAAGAAAATAATAACTTAAAAATAAAGGTAATTAATAGATTTGTGGTGTACAGCTGAAATTTGGAACATAGGTAGAATACATACATAGTACACAGGTATAGTACATACACTGTAGATTAGCCAGTGTTTGTAAGAGTGAAAACTATTATCAAGTACTCTAGGTTCAGTAGGTGTACCTTAACAGCTTTCACTAGCCTGGGGAGCAATCATGGCACTGCCAACTTTGCTTGAGATGTTGCCTAATGAGGTTTTTAAAGGAGGCTTTGGACGATGTGTTTTGTATGGTAGTGGGGACAGAGTTCCATTTTTTAACCACTGAACTACTATATAGTGCATCTCCAAAGCTATTGTAGCTATTGGTGACTTCTAGTAGTAGTAGTTTGCTTGATGATCTAAGAGGCCTTTTGGCTGAATGATGTGCTAGGTTTTTGTGGGCAGGACACTTATTAGGGAGGTAATAGATCAAATGACAGAGGCAGAGCTGACTGTAGGTTAGGAGGTTGGGCAGTTCAAGGCAGTGGAGCGGTCTCAAAGCAGTACAATGATGAGTTCTATATGAGCAATTTGCAGCAAAGCAAGCAATTCTGTTATAGCAGGCTTCCATTTTGCTTAGTTCAGTTTTGTTGAGATTAGTCAGAATGGGAGATGCATAGAGTAGGGTGAACAGAAGTTGGGAGCGAACAATGGCTGAATTTGTGTTGTTGGTAAGAAATGGTTTGATACGGTAGAGTGATGCCAGTTTGGCATGTACTTTTTTAATAGTTAAGGTGAGATGACAAATTTTAGGTGGGAGTCCATGGTTATTCCCAATAACTTAGCCTGTGCCACTGGAGCAATTGGAGTAGCATTTGTGGAGTAGATAGTAAATTGACTGTTCAGTGTTTTTGTTAGAACTGGTTATAATCATAAGCCGAGTTTTCTTTGGACTGAGGATAAGTTGGGCTTTGGTAAGGTAGTTTTCAAAGTCAGAGAATGCTAGCCGAATTGTTTGCAGGAGGGTGGGAATGTTTTGTGCAGCACAGATTATGGTAGTATCACCTGCAGACTGAATGATAGATGCATGCTGTGTGGAGGTATGGAGGTCATTTTTGAAGAATGAGAAGTTGAGAGGTATGCTTGGAGAAATTAAATAAAAAAAAATGCAGAACATTGAATTCTGGATGAAGTAAAAACTGTATGCCGTACTGTTAGTACTGCTGTGTTATAGACAGGGATCTCAAATATTCTTGTAAGATTTACAGGAGTTCAAAAAGAGAGAACTATTTAACATGTAATGTAATGTACCATACTGATGCTATCTTTTATATATATATATTTTTATTGCTGTACAAGGAGTGGCCTGAAGAGAAGCTGGTAAAAAAAAAAAATTAAAAAAGAAAAGTAGTAGTAATTTTTGCATTTGTATACCATACATCATAGTTACATAAAGAAGAATGTAGTCAAAAGACAAGTTACTTGAACTTCTAGGCTTCTGTTACAGAACAGTGAGATTTGAAAAGTAGTAGTTTGTTTAGAATCTGTATTTTTTTTTGCCATGGATTATACACCTTATCGTACTGCTAGGAGGATCAAACAAGTATGTTAACATCCTGAAGATTTTGTTTTTCTCCAGCTAACAGGGAAACAGAGCTCTGATAAGTACTTCCCAAGATTCTGACAGGTATGACAGACCTTCATTGATGACTGTTATTTTGATTTATAGTCTGAAAGCAAACACTAGTAAACATGTTATTATACAGAATAACTAGCATATTTTAATGGAAAACAAAAACATTAAAAAAAACAGCAGAAGTCACTCCATTTTTTCAAATAAAATACAATAAATGTAAAATATGTGCTCAGACACATAGAAATGGAATGCCTAGATGGATACCTTAACTAAAAGGTTACAAGGTCTAAACAACACTTCCTACATGGACTGACTCAAATCCTTGTCACAATATTCACCATTCTACAAACTGCTAACAGGTGAAGTGCTTGTCATACAAGGCATCCTCTGACCCATTAATGGTAGATTTACTGCACATCAGCAAGTCAAACGGCATCAAAAAATACTCTGTCTAGGGATATCAACCTCTTCTGCAACATTAGATTATACCACTGCTCTGGAACAGACTCCCCATCTTCATAAAATTTATCCCTGACCATATTCAAGTGCAACTTAGATCTATGGATGGGAACAAAAAAGTTATGGTAGGACTGTCCCTGTACTAATGAACAGATGCAGCTCCTAAATACCATACCCCATGAATTTGTCCCCTGAAATTATCTACAGTATGATCCCAGTTACTCTGATTAAGAGCAATATAAAATCAGTGACCATGGGGTGGGTAAGGCCAATTTCTAACTAAACAGGATAGGTTAATTCAAGCACAGAAAAAGAAACTGTCTCGGCTTAAAATGGCCTGCAAGGACAGCTAGCCCAGTACTTACCTAAGTACCATGATTACCTGATTGAAAGGTATACTAGTAGCAATAATAATAAAAAGATAAAGTTGTTAGAAAAAGTGCCCCTGTAGAACACAAGTCAGTAACACTTTCCATTTTCTTCCAAATTAATTATGGGGAGACCTGCAGGGCACTTTGACATCTAACATGTCATTCTAGAAATGCAACATATGCTGCAGGTTACATGCCCTATGGATCCTTTTACATTGGTAAGGCAGTTATGAAATTAAGTGCTACAACACATGAGCACATAAGTGCATTAAGCAACAGAACCAAATTAATATAACATATAGACAAGCAGGTGTCTTTCCAGATCTGAAAAAGGTTCTTTGTTCTGCATTTTAGAACAAGTGGTTATGAACTTAAAACAAAGCTGAGTTAACTTTGGATGATATGAAATATTGCTGGAAAGTAAAGAACATGAACTCAGTGAAATGATGAATTTTAAAATCATCTTAAAGGCAAGGGTCTTAATAATTAATTAATAAGCATGCATTTAACTGTGCCTTTAAATTTTCCCTGTAGTTTAACACATTCTTAGTTGCCACATGATTTGTTTTTAACAGTATTCATACAAGTATATTTAAAATTTAAATACATGTTTAATCTAAAAGCATATTTATAAGTTGAAGGCTTTGATACTATTCCCCAAACAATAATTAGTGAAAATTTAAACAAAATGTAATGTAAACCTCTGTGTTCTCCTCTAGATTACAAATTGGCTATCAAACGATTCCCACGTTGCAAAAGTTGCTGATAAACACACTGAATATAAAATTATAACACATGGTGCTCTCCACACAGATCCATGCTAAGCCCTCTCCTATTTTAATTTGCAGACATTCAAGTCAATATCCCAGAAGTGTGGTTGATGAAGTTTATGGATGACTGCAAGCTAAACTGTTAAGCCTCATCCACGGATACTAAACAACTCCAGCAAGGGTTGGAATGTGCTCATACCTGGTGTGGTGAAAACAGTCTAAAGTTAAAAGCAAAAAAGTGCAGCACTGTAGCGTTCAGCAAAAAAAGCTGCTCCCACCTCATATTTATGAATGGTATTATCCAGACACTGAAGGTCGTATCAGACCATGGTACTTATGCAAATAATTCTGTTCATTCAATCATCATGTTTCCACCACACTCAGGATATCCTTAGGTTCATAGGTTCATACTAGGCTATCTGCCCGAGGGCATTTATAAGCCTAGCCCATAGTTTTGTGGCTTACGCCACCCCTTTAGTTTGGAGAAACTATGCCCTTTATTTTGCTGTGCCTCTGTCTAGCAGTGACACTGAGGTAACCCCTGGGGTGTATCTGCGATCCCCCATCCATTGGTCAAGATTCTTCTTGAACAAGGCCAGTGAGGTGCTCTGCCTCACATAGACCGGGATTTTGTTCCACAGCATAGGGAGTCTTTGGGTGATGAATCTATCCCTCCAGCACGTCCTATTAATAACCGTGTCGAGGTTCAAGTCTCCCGCCCTTGTGGCTCTGAGGGATCTAGATTTTTTGAGATGAAGCATGTTCATCAAATCTGGGTTTGACATGGCCTTGTATGTCAGGCATACGTCACCTCTGAGCAAGCGGTAAGCAACTGAATATACCCGACAATTACCAAGGAATATCTTCAAAAGCCAAAGGAGTTATCCTATCCTTGGATTTCTCTCTCATCAGACCAGACACTGATTATAGTGCTGCCTTTGGTATGTACATATACAAGCAAGGACAAAAGAAAGCACGGTACTGCAAAAAAACACCTAAGCCAAGGACGGCAACCAACTAGTAAAACTCCAATGGTGGTAAACGATTTCTTGTGTAAAATCCTTTAATCCAGGAACGTACGATACAGCAAACACATACAGGTTTCTTTTAATCCAGGAACGTACGATACAGCAAACACATACAGGTTAAGCACTTTCACCTAGTCTCAATACCAGGCTTCTTCAGAACACTTTAATTTAGAATCAATGCGCTTAAATACTTTGTGATACATCATGTGACCCTCCCCAATGAACATCAAATGTGTTTTAATTTATAAATATCTACAAATTAACTCAAATTTGTTAATGAATCTAACTTGTAATAAAAACATTTGTAAGTCATGAATAGAAATCCTAAGCAAAAACATTCCAACAAAAAAAAAAAAAACTGTGTAATAAAACTTACACAGTTACAATACAAACGAGACCTGGTACCACATAAAAAATATATCACTCTAAAGGCATTAAGCTAAAATCAACACTAGGTCATATATTTGTCCAAAGTGAACAAATACAATAATAATGTATGTATTTGCTGTATCGTACGTTCCTGGATTAAAAGAAACCTGTATGTGTTTTCTGTATCGTACGCTCCTAGATTAAAGGATTTTACACAAGAAATCATTTACCACCATTGAAGTTTTACTAGTTGGTTGCCGTCCTTGACATATACAAGCAAACTTTTCAGCTGGACAGGCACCACATACAACTAAAAAAGAAGTTATGTACTCACCATAACGTTCCATCTGAGTAGGTACTTCATTTGTCTGCGACCTGTGGGTATCGGATCAGACTTCGGATCTGAGCCGGCAGCTTACCAAGCTCCAAGATCTGAGCTCCTAGCTCCTCCCCCTACCCATAATCCCCTGCTACCAACCACATTACCTCAGATCATTTTTTTTTGCCTTACCAACCTGTAAACATGAGCAATCAACTGCAAAGGTGATCAGAAAATCCCGAAAGGTTCGGGGGATGGCAGGGGGGGTCGGTTGCAGACAAATGAAGTACCTACTCAGATGGAACGTTATGGTGAGTACATAACTTCTTTATCTGAAGTAGTTACTTCATTTGCTCTGCAACCTGTGGGACAGAGTCCCCAGCTACTTATGAGAACCTGGGTGGTCCTTACGGAAGGATATTCCGAAGCACCGCGGAGCCAAAAGAAGGCCCTATTTCTCGAAATCACATTTAATTTATAATGAGAAATGAACGTATGAGAAGAGGACCAAGTAGCCGCTGAACATATGCCGTCCACTGGAACCCTAGACCAGAAGGCTGTTGAAGTGGCTACAGATCTTGTAGAATGAGCACGGATATTAACCGGGGCAGGTTTGCCAGACGATATATACCCCTGAATAATACACTGACGAATCCAATTTGCCACAGTAACTTTGGAAATGGCTTTACCCATGGCTGATTTTGCATACGAGACAAATAACTGGTCCGACTTGCGAAACTCTCTAGTCCTATGCAAGTAGAAACGCAGCTGTCTGTGTACACCCAATTTGTGTAATGTGTATTCTCCCTTGTTCTGAAACGTGGGAAAAAACACCGGTAAATTTATTGATTGATTTATATTTGCTTCTGAAGCAACCTTAGGCAAGAAAGACTGGTTAGTCCTGAGGGACACTCTATCTTTGTGAAAGATAAGGTAAGGAGGCTTCATACACAAGGCTTGTAATTCTGAAACCCTTTTAGCCGAAGTAATGGCCACTAAAAAGGCTGTTTTCCATGACAAGAACTTCAACGGAATTGAGGCCGCAGGTTCGAAAGGTGGACTTGTTAAGGCTTGCAAGACTAGAGTGAGGTCCCATGGGGGGACTACAGACTTTATTGGTGGATTTAGAAGGAAGATGCCTCGTAAGAAGGTTTTGCACAACTTTGTAGATGCTAAGGAACCTATGCCATCATCCACATGAAAATGGGAGATGGCCGCCAATTGTACCTTAACCGTAGAAGCTCTTGCTCCCTGATGAAAGATTAATGAGAGGAAGTCTAAGATGGTCGGGATAGGAACAGTAAATGGGTCCAAGCCCTTATCTTCTGCCCAAATGGAAAAACGTTTCCACTTACTGTTGTAAAGTTTTCTGGTAGATGGCTTATGAGCCGCAACCAGAATGGCCTTAATGGGAGATGAGATACCGGGAGTCCTAGCCATTAATGGAACTGGATCAGCCAAGCCGCAAGCTTGAGGCTGACCAGGTTGGGCGCTGGGCAATCCGCGGGATGAGAAATCAGTTCTGGACTGGAATCCAGAATCCACGGAGGAGCCACACTGTGAGACCGCAGAAAAGGGAACCAGATCTGCCGAGGCCAGAATGGGGCTATGAGGATAACTCTGCTCCCTAACCGACAGGCTTTCTGAATGAACTTCATCATGAGAGGAAGGGGAGGATAAGCATAAAGGAGCCCGGGAGGCCAGGCATGGACCAGAGCATCTCTGGGGGTTTCCCTTCTGGGGGGAATTATTGCGAAGTACTCGCTGCATTTTGTGTTTAAAGGAGAAGCAAAAAGATAGCAGCGAGGCTAACCCCATTTATGGAAGATCTGTTTCGCAACAGATGGATTCAGAGACCACTCGTATGGAGTGAGGAGCACCCGACTTAGCTTGTCCGCTAATATGTTGGATCGTCCCGGGATGTGTGTTGCTACCAGAAAGCGGTTGGTGGAGATTGCCCATTCCCAAACTCTCATGGCCTCTCGACACAGGGGGTAAGATCTGGTTCCTCCCTGTTTGTTTATGTACCAGACTACAGACATGTTGTCCGTCTGGATCGCAATAGTCCCTGGGGAAGAAGGTCGTGGAGGGCTTGCAATGCCAAAAGCACCGCCCTCATCTCTAGGACATTGATATGCAATGCGGTCTCTAGGGGAGTCCACGTGCCTTGAACGGATCTGCCTGAACAATGCCCCCCCCCCACCCGAGGCGTGAAGTGTCCGTGGTCAACGTGGCTTCGACCGGGGGATCACAAAGGGCCTCCCTTCTCTGAGTTCCCGCGCATGCAACCACCAAAGAAGGGAGTCCCTGCAAACTCTGCTCAGCGGTATGGGCGTGTTCAATGGGTGGAGCAAGAGGGACCATTGGACTTGAAGGGTCCATTGCAATATCCGCATTCGCAGGCGGGCATGGAGGGAAAGACCGATCGCAGCTGCCATAGACCCTAGTGCCCTCAGGACTAACTCCGCTGGAGGAGAAGGACTCCGTAGAAGGGCTAACATCTGATAAGACAAGCTGTTCAGTCTGATTGATGTTAGGGTAGCTCGAGAGATTCGGGTATCCAACCTGGCCCCTATGAATTCCAGGGCTTGAGTAGGGCACAGGCAGGACTTCTGCAGGTTTACTGAAATGCCTAGGTTGTGGGCTAGAGTCAGTGCGTAATCTCTCGCTACTGAGAGCTGATGCCTGTTGGTCGCAGTAAGGAGCCAGTCGTCTAGGTACGGGAAGACCTGAATGCCCTGAAGTCTCAGGTGGGCAGCAACCACCGCCATGACTTTGGTGAACACTCTGGGGGCTGAAGTGAGGCCGAATGGAAGAACCCTGAATTGATAATGACTGGCTCCGAGCCGGAAGCGGAGAAACCTCCTGGATCGTCTGTCCATTAAAATGTGGTAGTATGCATCCTTGAGGTCTATGGGGCAAATCCAGTCGTTCTCCCGCAAAAGGGGGAGGATAGATTGAAGAGTGACCATCCGGAACTTTTCCTTGGGTATAAACAGGTTCAGAGTGGAAAGGTCTAAGATGGGTCTGAGGTCCCCCGTTTTCTTCGGCACCAAAAAGAACCTTGAGTAATAACCCAATCCGGACTGATCTGGGGGGACAGGCTGGATGGCTCTTTTTCTTAGCAGCTTTAAAATTTCTAAAGCCGCCTCCTCCCTCTGATACGGTGGTACATCGGGGAGGTGTCTGGTTTTGGGGGGAAGATTTAGGAAAGGAATGAAGTAACCTCTGGAAATAATACGGAGACCCATCGATCCGTTGTAAGGGACTCCCAGTTTGACAGGTGCTCCATTAACCGCCCCCGATTGCCTCCAGAGAGGGACAGTCGGGCAAGCCCTCAGGGCTGTTGCGCGGGTCTGTCAGAGAAAGGTTCTCTAGACCCGAAATTACGCGGCCCCCCTCTGCCTCTGGGCCGGCGTCCACCTTGTCCTCCTCTGCCTCTAGAGGACGAGTGGTCCGCAGCTGGATGGGATTGCTGAGACTTGCGGAACCACAGCTTCTTTTGTCCCCTCTGATTCCTGGAGAAGGATCTTTGGGGACTAGAGAAGCGGACTCTGATGGCAGACAGCGTCTTCCCATCCTTTTCGCTTTGGACCAGCGTATTGCGAACGGTCTTGCCGAAAAGAGCAGAACCGTCAAAGGGGGCGTTTGCGAAGGACGCCTTGAAGGAATCCGTGAAGTCGCAAAGACGGAGCCAGGCGTGACGTCGTAAGACGACCCCTGCTCCGCTGGCTCATAGACATATTGAAGATGGATTTTAGAGTGGCCATTCATGTCGTAAACACATTCCTGTCTCCGACCGACATGGACTCTGGGGGGCTGCAGCATATTCCTTGATCAAGTCTCGCTGTAGCCTGATGGTATGTGCCATATAGTTCAGCGCCCTTATAGAAAAGGTCGCTGAAGCAAACATCCGCTTCCCAATCTGGTCCAACACTCGAGATTCTTTATTTGGCGGGTGGACCAGAGAACTCTCCTGAGCGAGTTCTTTCTTGGTGGCCGCCGCCACCAACATGGCATCAACGGGGGATCCTTTGGCCCACGATTGCCTATCTGTGGGAGGGCTCAGTATTTTGTCGGGACGCCTAGGTATTGACTCCACGGTGTCGGGCTCCTTCCACGCCCTGGTGGTAATTAAGTCCACCAGGGGGTCGGCCGGAGGGGACACCCAAGAAGTAGATGGGCCTGCCTCAAACGCCTCCAGGAACACGGATTCATCAAGGGAAGGTTTTTGGGCAGACCACCCCCCCCCTTTAATACGCAACATTTCCATGATGTCTCCAAAGGAGACATCTTCAGGGGGTGACCTTGGGGAACCCTCCCTATCATCTAAGTCCGTGTCAGTGGTAACGCACTCGGGGGAGTCCAGGTGCCTCCTTTTACACTGACGTTTCCGAGGAACCTCCTCGGTGGGGCTATCCGAAGAGGGCTCGTCCACGGGTTGTTGTTCCTCAACAGGAACTAGCTGGAGGGCTTGGGCAGGCTGTCCCGATGGTCGGATGATGGAAGACAGACCCTCATACAGTGGGGGTACGGGTGGATCCACAGCCCGAACCGGGGATCTGGAGGATCTCGACAGTACCCTCTCCACTATCTCAAAAGCCGAAGGAGATTCACCCTCGCCAGCCTCTGAGAGCAATCTCCTTGGCTCCGAGGAAGGGATCGGGGTCGGAGCCGAAGCAGTCGGCGCCAAGAGAGAGGTGCGCTCCAAACCCAACAGCTCCAAAGATGCAACTCCTCCCTCGGATCCGATGCTCAGCCCTCGGCCCCGAGAGAGCTCGGATCCGACAAGCTTGACGGCATAGTCGGCGAAGAGACCAGTGCTATCGGCGCCGACAATTCCCTGGGTCCGAATGGGCACGGATCCGATGACTCCAAGATCCGAAAAAGAGTTGGAGAAGGAATGATCGGGGCAAACATGGGGGCCGTGCTCCCCCGCAGGGGGGGGCAAGAGCACCCCCATCTGCATTTGGGTCTGTAAGAACAGACGCATCATCCGATCCATATCCGCTTCAGAGATGCTTTTTGTTGACCTGGAAGAGGTAGTCGAGGTGGGCCGGGAGGGCCACCTCGACGACCTCGAGGGAGACCGATCTTCCTCCTCCGGCTCTGGCAAGAAGCTAGGCGAATGGAGCCAAGAGGAGAAGGATACGGAGATCCCCGAAGGAGACTTAGTTGTTTTAGCTGGCGGAGCCGAGGGGGAGACTCGGTCCGCCTTTTATGGGATCTATGTCCCTCCTTATCCTTGTACCTCTTCTCCTTTGTTGAGGAGGCACTAGTTTCCCCAGAGCTCAAACCCAAAGTGGGAGGTTGAGTCCCGGGTAGAGCTGAGGGAACCGAGGGCGCCGAGGCCGCTGATGCAGCCGGAGCCCGAACAGGAGAGGAAGAAGAAGCTGACTCCTGGGGATGCTTTCCTGCCAGGATCAGCTTGTTCTTCCTATCCTGAAGTGCCCGGGGGTTAAAGGCCGCACATATCTGGCAGGCCTCAGAGATGGGCTGCCCCCAGGCACAAAACGCACTGAGTGTGGCCATCAGCTGGGGAAAGCTTGTGGCCACACTCAGTACATTTGGGAAAAATGGCCTTAGGCCCTTCCGCCATGATGAAGCACTCACACACACACCCAAATGCTAAGAAGGGAGGGGGAGTGACAAGAAACTAACTACTGTACCAGTAAAAAATTTAGAAAACTAACATAAACAAGGGGGTAGAAGGTTTTACTACCACACACACTCGGTTTGGAAGTTTTTTGTTGAAAAAAGATTGAAAACGATCTCACCCAGCCAGGAGCTCTTCAAAAGTAAAGCTTCTTCAGCCGCGGCAAAAAAAGATCTGAGATAATGTGGTTGGTAGCAGGGGACTATGGGTAGGGGAGGAGCTAGGAGCTCGGATCTTGGAGCTTGGTAAGCTGTCGGCTCGGATCTGAAGTCGGATCAGATACCCACACGTTGCAGAGCAAATGAAGTAACTACTTCAGATAAAAAAGATTTAATTCATTCTGTGTCTAGCTTTTTGAGGTATGAAAGATCCAATTTTTCTGGACCCTCTGGTTCTTCACAAAGTCCAAACATCTACAAGCCCTCACACTAAAGACTTAAAACTAAACCAAAACATAAACAAAACTAGAAAGAAGAATAGTTTTGTTTTACCTGACTACGGAATAAGTTGTCACTTCAGGTCATAGACAGTTCTGTTTTGTTTAAGGCTAGTCTTGATGATTAAATGGACAGATGAAAATTTACATGAAGTAAGCAGTATTAAGTGACAGACAGGGGGGGGGGGGGCAAAAACTTTTAAGTCTGTCTGTTTAAAGTATATGGCTAGGCATATTATGGTCCCTGTGATTGCTTGCTAGTATTGTTCCCATGTTCACCATTTCTGAATTCTCATTTTGTGCCCTAACCCTGTGTAAGTTCTTCTCATGCCATTTATTAAAAAAGTTATTTCCTTCTACTGTCATCATGGGATGCACTTGTACGGCACTGCTATCCTCTTAACCAGTGCTCTCCCTTCCCAAGCACCCTGCATCCCTCCTTCAGGGCCTTTGCACTTCAGGGCCCCTGCCTCTTCTGGTGTCTTAGTCCACAAGCCCATTTTCCCTACTAGATTCTTTAATCCTCCTCCCATGACCATTGCCTGACTGTAATGTGTTCGTCTACCTAACTAGCATCAGATTCCTCATGTTACTCTGTTTCACCCCCATTTCTAATGTGCATCAAGTCTAACTTTAACCTACAGTTGGTTATTTAATACTACATTTCAGACACCAGTTTTTTTTCTTTACAGTACTATCTTTGTTATAAATGGGAATGAATAAAAAGCATAATATAAAACTACTATGTCAAACATATTTATGCATGGGCACAGTGTGTAAAAAGTAGTATTTCAAGCAAGAGATGATTTTATTTAAACAAAGTTCAAACATTTCAACAAAACAACAAACAGGCATCAATCTTTGTTTTTTTCTATAAATAAGAGCATCATAAAGAAGAACTTAAATTACCATTACTGATAGAACCCACCTAGTAAAAGCAGGGGAAGCCACCTTAACCAGCAGACCTGTAATGAGCAGTGTACATCAGGGCTCGATCTTAGGGCCTCTGTTGTTTGAGATATACATTTCTGAGGTGGAGACCAAAAGTAGTGGGCTATGGCAGACCGAGTTTGCAGATGACTGCAAGCTTGGTGCTGTCATCAATTCACCTAGTGATGCGAACATCCTCCAAGACGGCCTCACCCAAATAAATGATTGGTGCCAGAAACATGGTCTCAAACTGAATGCCAAAAAATGCAAAATCATCCCTTTGGGGAGAGTGATGCTCCCACAAATTATCACATTAATAACAAGGTCCTAAGCATGCAATCAGTTGTGAGGGACTTGGGCACCCAGGTTGATAGCAAACTGACTTTTGACCACCATACTGCCTCTGTTGTATGGAAAGCTTTCTAGATGGTCCACCTCATTAGTAAGGGTATTTCATCCAGAGACAAGGAGTCATAACATCCCTGTATTCTTACTTTATAAGACCCATTATTGAGTACAATTCCCCTTTCAGAATGCACCTCACAAATCACAAGCAGCAGCTGGAGAGACCACAGAGGTTCCTCACCTGGAAAATCCAGGGCCTCAAACATCTACCTTACACAGATAGGCTAAAAGCCCTGTCGCCGTACTCAGTCTCATACAGACTCCTCAGAGGTGACCTCTGTCTGGCATACAAAGCAATCTCAGACACCGCCTTGATGGGACTGCAAGTCAAGCTCCACTTGAGTAACCTGCATGTGCGACCTCAACCTGGTCTGTGACATCAATAAGACTTGTTGGCAGGACAGATTTGTGTCCCAGAGACTCCCCCTTCCGTGGAACAGATTCCCTCTCCAAGTCAAGCAGAGTACCTCATTAACCCTTTTTAAGCGCAACCTGGATAACTGGATAGGCAACAGAAAATCAGTGGCAGCTGGTGACTTCAAATCAAAGAGGGGCTGCAGGAGACAGCGGAATGGGTGGGGCCAATAAGATGGGGTGTGGCCAACCAGAAAAGGGTGGAGCTATGCTAAAAGTGCAAAAACTGGGACTTTAATTAAATATGCTGCCCAGTTGCCAAACCATCATTATGAGAGCCCAATTAAGACAAAATTAATTGTAGAAGAAAAAAAATATTTCAATGCATTGGCTACATGACAGCTACTTAATATCTAGATGGAAACGAAAAGGTTGTGAGGCATGAAAAAATAAATTACTTTTTAAATACATTACTGGAATGCCAGTCAAAATCAAGTATAAAAAAACAAGCAGAACTCAACTCAAACCACTTCTCCTTGCACTGCAGTTCTAATTAAAATTGATATTCAGCTTTATAAAAGTACCAAGTAACATGCTAAAAGTAGCAATGTCTGTGAAATCCCCACTTGTAAAAATGTTTATCATCCAAAAAAGACCCGCTGCCTGACACCTATCTGCTTGTTTCATGGGGAAAACAAGATCAAAGTAAAAAATGAACAGCAAACACGAAACAAGCTCAAGATAAATTGCTTAAAGAATTACTGCACAGGTTAATGACCACACATGCTAGATTAGCATTCTGTTTAGTTTACGGGTAAAGCCTGCAAAGATGTCTCCAACAAATGTAACGAGCTTCTGAAAATACTGTAATCCTGTCCTTTATTACAAATACTGTCATATGCATTTCAATACCTAAGGCTTATATGCTATATAGTTATGTAAATATTCTCTGCATGGCAACAACAAAAAGGCTTTCAATGTTGGTAAATCTTTAACAGTGTGCTTATTAAAGCTTACTTGCATCTTACAGTCTCAGACAAGCTTACCTGATGGTCATTAAAGCATTGCTACTTAAACACAGAGCAACAGGCACTGCAACAACATTCATTTTCTGAATAAGAAGAAGCATAAATCAACATTATAAAAATATAACAGAAAACCAGAACAAGGCCAAATATATTGGGGGGACATACAAACAGTACTAAAAATTGCTCTTGTATAAACAGACAGTTGAAAGAACAACAGGTCTTGCTTTAGCATGCATTTTTTTGAAGAGTATGAAGTCTGAAACTCAATGTCTGTCATTATTTAGTGACTTCATTCATAAATTATTTGCCAGCAAACCACACATTTTATGAGGAACAAACCAAAAATAAGAAAATCTATTCATTCTGTAAAAATCTTGACAGTTAAGAGGTATAGTTCAGCCGGGGCTGTTTGAGTATGCCGGCCTTCCCCCCTCACAAAATCATGGTCAAATGGGGCCTCCCCCCTGCAGCTATTCCAATGTCCCATCACTTGGCTATTTCGCCCCATTTACCATAAACTGTGTAATGTGCATACTGCTTTACTACTATGATGATTTGGATTTCATTTAAAAGTTTTATTTTATATTTTACAGCACAAACACTAATAGACATCTGCTAAACAAATAAAGCAATGCAGTCTCACAATGGAAATAGACTGAGCATTAAAACATCTCTGCCCTTGAAACTCACATTCATTGCAACAGCTAACTCCAAATGCTAAACAAACTTGCCCTTGTTGATGCAGCAAACTCCAAATGCTAAACTAACTTGCCCTTGATTGATGCAGCAAATTTGAAACAGCATTGAAACCCACATTCAAAGAAAATACATCTGGCCAGTGGCAGATAAACATTAACTTTGGGCTGTTTTCAAATCATAGGCCCCTTGCACAGGAAACATACATGCTTTCTTTGATACACCTTCCTGATTGTATTAAATTATATTCCTTGTATAATACAGTACAGTTGTTAAATGGCATTTTAAAATTGTTTTGAATATTTTTCCAGTAAACAATGAAACAAAATGCATGCACCAGTAATGACAAAACTTCCAAGTTCAGAACATCTCCATCATAAAAGTCTACTCACACTTCTACAATCCACCACTATCAGTAAATATGCATAATCTCTGCAGAAGTAAAAGTCATCTAAATAATTCCACATTAAAGAGCTCTGTAACTAATGAAGAGGTTGCTGCTAGCAAACAACTTTATATTTCATCGTTTCATCTACAAATAAAGTGCCTGTTGCCCTTGAGGAATAAATTGCCTATGTTACATTAAAAAATAAGCTAGTAATATTGCAATAGGGAAACTGATAACAGGTTCATCGTTACTAGGTATCTCCGCCAAAGAGGACATTCTCAGGACTGCAGCATCCACCCCCTTTAAAAGTACAACATAGTACAGTATCAACAATGCATCTCTATACTGTGGGAGTAGAACCCACAGCCCTCTGCAATGAAAGAAAGTACACTACCTGTTGTGCTATTAACAATGCAAGCAGACTCAGCATAAGCACCACTAAATGTCTCTTCAAGCTCTCAGCTCCTTGTAAAATCCACTTGACACTCAACTGCATCTCTCAACTGTGAAGCACAAGAAATCTGGAAAAAGCCAAAATTTATTGGGGGGAGACAAAAGTCCAAACACTAGGGACACATTTTAAACATTGCTTGTACAATCTTGGAAAGTTGCTAGACTAAAATGCTGTGTTACCACCATGCATTTCACTGCCAAGTCTTTAACCCAGGACCCTGTGTACTAGAGTCAGAGCAACATACCACTATGTCAAATCAGCTGCTTCTTAAAAGGCAGGTAGACTGAAACTTAAATGACTATCATTTAGTGAATTCAGTTCTTAAGATAGCTTTCAACCTTTTAGCACAAAACACCAAGACAAAGCCAATCATGGAGGAATACAGCTCCCAAACATATTCAGTGAATCCAGTTCTCCCTATAGTTCTCAACCTCTTAGCACAAAAAACTGGACAAAGCCAATAATGGGGGAATACAGCACCAAAAATAGGGACACATTTCAAATATTGATCTTATAAACAGAAAATTGCTAGAATAAAAGGTTTTGTGTTACCATGTACTTTCTGAAGAAGATGACGTCTAAAATTCACATGCCTGTCATTATTTAGTGAATTCTAAATCCAGAAAACCACAGATTTCACAAGAACTAAAATATGGGGCAAAAATTTCACAACTGGTGGTGTATAGGGAATCCAAGCTCTTGCTACCTGCTCCCAAGGTACAGAGGTTGAGTCTAGCCACCAGGTATATTTCCTGAGTTCTCTCTAGCCACCAGGTATATTTAACTGGGGCATTACACACACACACACACACACACACACACACACACACACACACACACACACACACACACACACACACACCCTTACCTGAGTCCGTTGAGTGTCCAATGCCTTTCCAGTCTATGCAGTTGAAACTGCATAGACGTCTGGGATCTCTGCTCTTGAATGGTGTCTTTCTAATCAGGATGGTCTCAGCAGCAATCCGGATTCTGGGTGCAAGCTCCAGGCTGGTTCACCAGCAGTCCGGATATCGGAAAACATTGGCAGCAAGCCTGTGTGAAGGCCCAGGACTTACATTTTTTTTCTTTTCTTTCTTCTTTTACAGATGTGGGGGGGGGGGGCTGCAGTCCAATAGCACGGGCCACCCCTGCAGAAAATACACCCCTCGATTCCACCTGTGCACCTGTTGGACAGGAGTATCAGGTGCTGACTTGTGAGAACTTGGGCTAAATTCTTGGCTAGGCTTACAAGGGCCTCAGGGCCAGTAGCCTTGTAACTTCCTATGATCCTATGTCAACAACTACATAGACAACACAGAGCCCAATGCTCCAAAGTTGCAGCATACATCATCTTGTTGATATCCCAAACATTATAGCCTGCTAGCAAGGAAATAAATGCACGGGGTTCAACAAAAGGCAGACATTCCCTCAGACTTCTAGGACTTCTCGCCTGAGCCCACATTTGACACCACCATAGCCTCTCACTTTCATATCTGTTTGAACCATTAACCCCTCCTCTTTAGAGTCTGTGACTGACATACCAACATTTTCAAGCAAGCAAGACAGTCCAGGACCATTGCACACTCAAATGATGACAACAAAAGCAATTTCTGTATGTGCATTTTAAAGTGATGTTCCTGTACTTTCATTTTACATGTGTTGAATGTTTAACCTGTTTTGATTTTATTTAATAAAAAGAGTTTTAAGATTAAACTTTTTTCTTATAATGTGGTAGCCCATACCTCATTGACAACTGAGTTACGGTGCATTCCAAGTTTATATTCAAGCGATTCATGTTTTGCTTTACATATATTTTTCAGCATGGCCGTCACTGTTTAAAATGGGTAAGTCAGGTCATCCTACTCTGTGCTGATTTACAATCATAGCAAAATTACATCTGTTATGTTAAGAGGTCACATGCCATGTGATTTTGAATGACAGTGACATCTACAGTGCAGATATGTATCCACTGCAGACAAAAAACAAACAAAAAAACTTACAAACAATTGACAGCTACTGTTCTGCCAGAAATGTGGTATATATGTATAGACAGGCACAACACAGCACATCAATACATAGCTATATTTACTTATATGTACAAGTGCTCACACGAACCGTGTGGACTATGAGTTTACTAAACAGTACTATACCGCAACTGTTTTCATTTTTGACTGTACTGCATGGATAGCAACAATACTACCAAGTATGAATGACCAACCTCTGGGATGTCACTGTTTGTCCAAATATTGGGGTCTATATTATATGTTCGAAGTTTGAAAACTTTGAACGTTAAATAATTGAATTTAAATGTTTCAAGTTTCAAATATCGTACATATAATAATAAAAAAAACAAAAAAAACAAATGGAACTTACCTGACTAGTGTAGGCAGCGGGCAAGCCCCCCCACACTCCCCGCTCTCTAAATATACCAACTCCGAGACCGCACTATAGTGCAGTAAAGGGAAGATTTCCCTTACTGCACTGTAGTGGGGTCTCGGAGATGGTATATTTAAAGAGCGGGGGGCTTGGCCTCCCCTACCTACAGCCGTTAGTTTTGGGTTTTTACATATGTTCGAAGTTTTATAACTTTGAACATTTAAATTCAATATTTTAATGTTCAAAGTTATAAAACTTCGAACATATGACATAGACCCAAATATTGGTCAGAGGTGAACCAGAAACTGAGTGAAATGTACGGGTACAGTTCAGAAAAGATGGTTAATTGCCCAAATTCTGGCCCAGACTGCATATAGTATTTGTTATGAAATGCTTACCATGTCTCTGAATCCTAACCTAAGAGCTCTCTGATTTCTAATGCGCTTCTACTTTAAGCTAGAAGTACTGTACAGAAATATATAACAAATTCACCTTGCTTCAGCAATAATATTACAAAACAAATATGCTCCAGACAATAGGTCTATACACTCCTTTTCCCTCAGCACCAACACACACATATGCAGGTGGAAATGTTCCAAGAGGGGCATCATGGAAAGGCAATACGAATTACTGTAGCAAGCACAGAATTTTTTTGTACCAAGGAACTCTTACCATAACTGATGTTTGGCCAGCACCCTCCAAACACCAACTTATTGCAATATCAGAATGAACTTCGTAATGAAAAGTCAAAGAAAAAATAATGCTATGGTTATATGACAACCAGCAGTACAATCTGGTACACTTGAAAAATTATTTTATTTATTTATTTTACATTTGTTGACCGGGCTAGTCCAGCTGGATCGATGTCCATTTTCAGTGGAGGCCCGGGGAGAAAAGCTCCACAGATTAAAGCAAGGTTATAGAAAATAAACATGTACAATAAACACTTATGACACAGGCAATGAGCAAAAATGCAAAGATATTAGTCTAGGTCAGGTAATAAAAACAAATAGTACCATCTACGTAATAAGAAAGGCATTAACTACTTTCAGTACAAATATGGGAGGATGGGAGTATTACGTAGTTTAAAATGTATATACATACTTGTAAAAAACATTGTTTGTACCTTTATTAATTTTTTTTTTTTTTTTTTGTAGTACTTCAGCAAAACATATTAGTAATGCTATAAGGTAGTGTTGACATTGCACTGTTAAATGCAGCTTGTCATGTGCAGTTAGAAACACCTTAAGAAAACCTAATACGAGTCAGTTTTTATAAATCAACATATCCTCTTGTCTCTTCCTCTTATACCATCTAAGGCAGCCAGAAGATTTGCTGGAGAATCTGACCGAATTTGCTGGAGATCTACATTCAATGATGGAAATAACAGAATTGATTCAAGGCTTTGGGGTCTGCTAGATAGATGCTCTATTGTGCATTTTAAAAGTGTGTCCAATCTTTTGACTGAAGTATGAAGAACTCATCATCATTGGAGTTCTGATGATTATTTCACTTTAAGTCATATGATGGATTTCTTATGCCCCAATACTAATGATGTACTTTGCAAACATTCAGCTGCAAACCAAGTTTACAGATGAACAATTTCCACAACTTTTTGAAACCATACTATCTTGTGTATACAGTTACATAAACAAAGACAGTGTAGCAAGCCTACTCAGAATTAAAAGAAAAACAGCCATCATTAAAAGTAATTTAAGGTAATGCATAACCACAGCACTCTAAATAATAGATGTGCTTCTCAGAAGAAAAGATATTTAAAACACCTACACAAAAACAGCACAATACTAATAATTGGGACCTGGAAGCTGCTAAAATTGTTCAAGTAAACTTAAACAAAGAACCACTGCTGAAACCACAATGTTGCAACCTCTTTAGTATTCCAACATAATACCATTAAACTATAGCACAGGATGAAGCACAGGATGACAGCATAGATTAAGGTTCCTGACATTTATGCATGATTTAGTCCTAAGGCTGCACATCAGAATTACTCAAATGGTTAAAGAAATAAACATTCCCGGAAAAAAAAAATGGTATGATAAATGCATGGGGAATGTGTACAGCTACCTCCTCCACAAACCCTCCCAGAAATAGCACTAATTAAGCAAAAGCCTGGTTTTATAAGAACTGACTCAACTAATTCTAAACCCCATGAATCACTATGTCCAATACCTTCACTCACTCCAAGTTCTGCTCCTATTCTGTGTCCCACACTCCTCGGTTCACTGCCCCCTCCACCAGGTATCTTACAGATAAATTGAAGTATGTTACTTCTGCCCCTTCTATGTATAAAAGCACACCAAGTGTAATTCCTCTTAACAGCAGTGCTGTAAAACCTCTGCTGACTCCTATGCATCTCCTTGCCTTTTCATACTTTCAGTCCGTGGATTCCTTTCTATGCTGCCAGCACACTCCACAAATGGTTCAAATCCCCACTCATAGGTTGGTACTAGGCTATCGGCCCTAGGGCCTATACAAGCCTAGCCATAACATTTCCCTGGCTATTTCTTCCCACACTATTTACTTCCCTAGACCCCTGTCTAGCAGGGCGACTGAAGTGATCCCCGGGGTGAATTTCCTTTCTCCCATCCAATCATCAAGGTTCCTTTTGAAGAGGGCCAAAGAGGCGCTCTGCTTGACATGCATGGGCAGTCTATTCCAGAGTCTGGGGAGTCTCTGGGTCAGGAACCTATCCCTCCAGCATGTTTTGTTTATTGTGATGACAAGATTTAGATCCCTGGAGCGTGTGGCTCTGAGGGATTGGGATTTCTTTAAGTGTAGCATGTTCAACAGCTCTGGGTTTGATATGGCCTTGTATGTTAAGCAGAGGTTGCCTCGGAGTAGACAATATGCGACAGAGTATAGCTGGAATTTTTTAAGGCAGTCAGCATAGGGCATCTGCTTTAGGCCCGTGATTCTTTTAGTGAGGTATTTCTGTGGCCTTTCCAGTTAAATTAAATTAAACTCCAATTAAACTGGCACCTCTCTTCCATGTGATTTCCATTTTTATGTCACTGCAATGATCTCATTCATCTGGTCTACCAGACCCATCAGCCTATCCCAGGCTCAACCCAACCAAGCCATAGCAGACTCATCTAATATCCAGTGCCCTACACCCTTGCAGCAATGGAGCAAAAAATAAAGTGTGCACCCTTAGTCTGGCTGTAGCCTTTTCTGTCCGTCTCTCTTCAACCCTTTATACTTACGCCACTTCACATCAGAATGTTGCAGAGGGTTTTTAGTAACTGTTTGTGCCAGTTAAGTGCACAGCACAAATAAAAAACTTAAAGCAAATGCTTTCATTTTCCATTTAGTTCACATTTTTATAGGATGTTTTTAAGCCTAGTCATGCATCCCAAATCTCTGACAAGTTCTAGTACCCTTGGTAAGTGTAAGCAGGGGCTTGGGAGACGAAACATTTACAAGCAGGGGTCTTGGAAATTAACCTTTTACAGGCTGTCTGTGCCCATTAGAGACAAAGGTGCCAAACATGGGATGAATTTCCTGTTCCCCATCCAGCTGGCCAAATTACACTTGAATTGGGTAAGGGGGTAACTCTGATTTACATAGATGGGGAACCTTCTCCATACATACCCATCTCTCCTGCAGTCCTATTTATATCACTAGCAACGTTTAACTCTTTAGAATGGGTAATTCTGGTGCTGTTTGTTTTGTGGACATGAACAAGGTCCATCAGAGTGGGGCGTGACAATGCCTTGTATGCCAGGCATAGATCTCCCCTCAACAGCCTGTAGAAAATAGAATATAGGGACAAGGACTTGAGGCGGTCTGCATAGGACATGTTTGCCTTGGAAAATCAGTATCCATTGTGTAAAATCCTACAAAATCAAACAGGTGACTTTAAAGTGTATAATTTTTCATCTGTAACAACTGACAACGTTTTGATAGACTTATTTGCCAAGGGAAGTACTTTTGTTCCAACAATACATCTAAATGTGGCATGGGCCATTATTGACATTAAATATTTTGTGTGTAAAGCCAATTTCAAGCTTATGTTCAACAATGACACTTTGCAGTTGGAAACAAAATTCAGAATAGCGAGTGCGTTTAACCCACCATTACATCCAGTACTCACTTTATTTGAGGGTGTTTGTGAGTTAGACATTCGTTCACTTGTACAGGGCAGGGGGCACAGTAAACCACAGTATAACATGAGCAAGAAAGAGAAGGAGGCCTTGGCTATGATACGTTCTTGTAAGGTCAGGTGTATGAAACCTGACAAGGGTGGGGGTTTGGTCATCATGGACAGCTGGGACTACGAGTAAAGGATGCATACTGTGTTAGATAGCAAAACATACCAACACGCATCCTTGAATGAAGTAAATGTTGCCTCTAACAGAATCAGAGGATATATTGAGGAATTGTTTATTGATAGTAGAAATGACATAAAGGTCTAAAATTTCATGACAATTCCCAGTCCAAAGACACCTTTATCATTTGGTATCCCAAAAATACATAAAGATATTATGAACCCACCAATGAGGCCCCTAGTCGATGTATGCAATTCCATTATGTATGGTTGTGCCAAAGTGGTCGACCACATCCTCAAAAAATGTGGACAGAGTTCCATGTATTTGTAAGGATTCATGGTCCTTCTTGGAACAAATTAACAACTTAGGTTTCGAGGAAGAATATGGGTTCCTGACAGTCGACGTGAAGGACCTGTACACCTCAATTCCACAACAAACAGGTATTGAGTGGGTAATGTTGTTTCTAAAACAGAGGGGAGCAGCTGATTCAGAAATCTCGTTAATAGGTGAACTATTGGACATTATTTTGTCTAGCAACTACCTAATGTTTGGAAAAGAATATTACCTCCAAAAGGTAGGTGTTGCCATGGGGTCCCCCTGTCGCGGCAGTTTTGCCAACTTGGTTATGGCAAAATGGGAAAATGACTACATCCAAACAAATGTGGATATTAAACATATTCACTTTTATTGTAGATTTTTGGATGATATGTTCATCATAGTCAGAGGAGACCATGTTGCAGCCCATGACCTTGTGTCATATTTCAACAGTACAAACGGGTTTTTGAAATTCACACATCAATATGACAATAATGTAATATTGTACCTGGATGTACTGCTTAGAAAGGACAGACAGAAAAAAGGTTATACAGCCACCTTATTTAGAAAGGAGATGTACTCTAACTCCTTTCTGCATTTTTCTAGTAATCACCCCTTTCACCAAAAACGTGCTGTGGTCAAAGGTCAGCTGGTAAGGGCAGCCAAGATGGTCTCAGAGATTTCTGATTTTAAGGTCGAATGTCAACTTCTGAAAAGTATACTCACAAGTAGGGGATATCCAAACAACTTAATCGATGACCTCATACATGAAGTCACCTATAAAAGAGACATAGGAATATACCAACCGTTATTACAGTTACCAGGTAATTCTTATGAGGTACAGAACGACATGTAGGTTAGGGAACCAGCTGCACCTACTACAACAAATAAAACTAACTTTCATTTGAGCCTGGTCACCACATTTTCATGTGAAACGCACAATTTTTTTTGAGTACAGCAAAGAAGAACTGGGAGTTAATAAACAACAATTCATCACTTGGAGAAATTTTAGGCCCGCACCCTAGAATTGTTTTCTGTAAAGGATCAAATCTGAAAAGCTTACTGGAAAACAAAATGAGAGAAGGGTCGAGAAATGTGGGTATGTTTAGGTGTGGCATGTGTTCATAGTGTAAAGTAGTGGATACAACAAACAATTTTACTGTAAGGAACATCAGATACAAAGTCAACTACAGGTTTGATTGCAATTCTCGGATGATAATTTATTTGGCTAGATGCAAGGTTTGTCCAGTTTACTATACTGGTAAAACTGAACGTAAGTTCAAGGAATGCATTTATGAACATCAGTATGCCATAGGCAAAAGTAAACTGGACAAAGCACTAGCGAAACATGTAAAGAACATAACACACAATTTTGGATACATGGTCATCGACCAAATACCCCGGGACCCAAGAAGCAAGGGAGTTATATTGGCAGATTTTGATAAACGCATACAATTTCCCAGGAATGAATGAAACATATACGATTTCTAGTATTTTAAAACAAGACGAAAAGAGCTTCATGTTTATCGTGTATTTTTTTAGTAAAAGTTTATAGAGTGAATTTACTTTGTCCTCTGCCTTTTGTTTGCCATTCTTTGTTTTTTTTTTTTTATTTTTGAGAAGTTTGTTTTGTTTGCCTACTTTCTTGAAAATAAAATATAGGGACAGGGACAAGGACTTGAGGTGGTCTGCATAGGACATGTTACTTACTTTTGTATTCTTTCAAGGAGGAACCTCTGCGGATGTTCTAACTGTTGGATGTGCCTGATTAGGTACATACCAAAGAGAGCACTGTACTCAAAGATAAATCTGATGAATGCTGAATACACTAGAACAGTGACCTCCTTTGACCTAGATGCCATACCTTTGTTTAACAGTTGCATAACATAGAACCATTTCTTCACTATTGTAGACACAAGATGAACAAAGGCTAGATTACTGTCATTGTTTGTCTCCATGTCCTTAACTACTGGGTCAACTCTTGGGGGTGTGTTGTCAATACAATAGTTACCAGGGGTGGATGACTTCCTGAAGGATAGTATTATGCACTTCTTGGCATTTAGTTTTAGTCCATGCCTCTGGCACCACTTATTTGTCTGTCAGCCCATCCTGGAGAACATTTGTGTCACTGGGAAATTCTATGAGTGCTTCTAATTTGCAATCATCTGTAAATTTATTCAGCCACAGGCCATTGACACTGGCCTTGACTTCAGAGAAGTAAATGCCAATAAAGAGTAGTCCCAGGACAGGTCCTTGAGGGGACTCTACTTGTGACTGGCCTCTTTGTAGAGGTGGACTCCCCAATTCTAACTTCCTGGGTCCTGTCTGTGAGCCAGCTGGCTGTCCTGGGTGACACAAGGTTTTTTTTTACCCAGCCTCTTGAGTTTGACAACAATGCCCGAGTGGTGTATTATGTAAAATGCCTTGGCCAGGTCAAGGTAGGCAGTGTGAACCATTTTGCTCTCATCCATTCCTTTGGTGATCTTCTCAAAGAAGTCTACTAAGTTGAGTAGGCATGACAAAAAAAAAATGGGTTAGGTCCATTATCTGCAGGTTGCCTATGTCATTACTGATTGTTTGCATGACAATTCTTTCCATGGGTTTACATACGAGACTAGTGAGACTTATGGGTCTGTAGTTTCCAGGATCTGTAGGTGGCCCACCTCTGAGAAGAGGGATGACTCTGTGATGAACAAAGCCTGTTTGGAGGCTACAGTTAAATAGCAATTCCAGAGGGCCAGTGGACAACAGAAAATGCCTTGTGGCTGTCCTTTGCCTGGGAGGCTAAATTTACCTCAAAGTTGGCTTTCATAGACTATTTGTCCTCTGAGTTGTTTGTTTAGTTTGACGAAAGTGTTTTTATCCTGCTGGGTGCTGCACCTTCTAATTTTTGTCATGATTTTCTTCCTTTTGTTATGCTACTGATGTTGCGATTCCACCAGAGCAACTTGTTTTGTAAGTTAGATTTTTACTTCTTCATAGTGGGTACAGTTGCCTCCATGCAGCTTTTAACATGGTTGCACAGGATTTCTGTGAAGAGTTCCACATAGATAGCAATGTTCTCAGGGTTTATTGAGGCTTGAAATTTTGCTAGGTTATCACTTAATAGTAGAAAGGTAGCCTTAGAGTAGTTCCCGAATATTCCAGGGTTAGCTGAGATTCCAGGTTTTATTTTTATCTCTGGGTACAAATGATCCAAGACATACTTCCCTAGACTATTTGAAGATGGATGTCATGAGCTTAGAAGTAGAGGCTCCATGAGAAGTAGCTGTATGTGTCAATGCAGGTGTTGTTTTGAAAGGGTGCATTAGGGGCTGCTGTGGGTATTTGTTATGTATACTTTGTCTCAGATGTATTAGTTACATTTAAGTGCCTCCGCATCTGTGGGTCTATGTGTTTGACAACCTGCTGACATTCGGAATGCTTTTATGTGAGAGCTTTGTCTCTAGTGGCACTGTGAAAATACATCTCTCAAACACCATAGCAGTTTATTTGGGAATTAGCTGACTGTCAGTAAACATGAGGCAAATTCTACATTGCCTTAGGATGCACATATCTACCAAGCTAGTAACAGAGACAGATGATAATAATAATAATAATAATAATAATAATAATAATAATAATAATAATAATAACAAAGATAGATACATGATGATGACTGCAGTGAGAGGATAAAGTAATGTCAGGAGTATCTGGTTTGCAACTCTGGGAGAAGTGCTTATTACTGTGCGAACTAGTAATAATCTGTTGCTAGAAACTGATAGAACAACTATAGGTTGCTTAATATTGTTATAGTGCTACTGCCATACTAAAATTAAGTATATACATTTCATCTCTTTTTAGGTACTTGCCCCTCATCACAATAACCGCGTGGGTCCCAAGTACTAGTCTTTGAAACCAGGAAGAACTTTCACTGTGGTGTGAATGCACAAACTGTTTCCTGCCATCAGTCCCAGTATAAAATAAAGGGTTATAATCAATACCCTTCTGGTATTAGCGTTTTACCTCATGGAAAGCGCTCACGGGCAGGCAACATAACAGTAGTTTTAACATAGCCAGTAGTCTAACCCCGGACAGATAACCCCTAGTCCATAACTCCAGTCCTTCACCAATTTCAGCTTGCACCTGTGTGAATCTAGAGTGTAAGTTTAAAATTTCACCTGAAATTTCTCCTTTTACTTAAAAATCAGGTCTACGAAATATCAACCGTGGGCTTCTATACTTACCTGTAGCATAGGACCTTTAAGACCTAGAAAGTTCCTAGTTGGTGTATCCCCGCTCCGCTCCCCACCCTGCCCCCTTATTCTACCCGCCCCCACTATCTCTATATTTATTAGTGTAAAGAACACATCCCACTTAGCTCTGAGCCAATCACGCTAGCCTGCCAATCTAATATATCTCCTCCCACAATCCCTACTAATAGCATCTCTAGGCAACCACTTCCAGGACCTACCTATCCCATTATTTAAACCCTCCTCTATAACATGGGTAAAGTAATGAAACTTATTATCCCACTTATACTTCCACTTATTATTATCCCCTACTATTTATCCAGATACGAAAATCAAAAACTCATAGGATTTCACTACCCCAAGGGCCAAACTTGTAATCTTATAAATGCTCTCCCTAAAGAGATTTCTCCTTTTTATTACCCCATAAGAATCTTAAGGACTAAAAGCATATATCTCACCCAATCATACCCTATGGCAACAACCACTAAACATGGACAAAAAATACTATTTAAACTGCTAAGACTCTTAGACCACCTGAAGAAATGTATTACTAAAGATGGTGATATACACCCGAACCCAGTCCCATCCACCAACCCCGACTCTGTCACACCAACATCAGTCCAAAGATCAGCTAGCTCCCTTCTTATCTTCCATCTTAATCTAAGAAGCTTAAACAATAAGATTCACAATTTACATGCTATATTAGCCTCACATCTCCCTGACATTATGTGTCTATCAGAAACAGGGCTCAAACCAGCCACAAAAGACGAAGAAATTCTCCCACCCGGGTACAATATTTTAAGGGTTGATCGGGAAAAAAAAGGTGTGGTGGAATAGCTGTCATGTATAAAAGTACCCTTAATATCATCATGAATCCTATACAACCGCCTAAGGTTACTAATGCAGAGTTAATTGCCCTAAAACTATGCTTAAATAACCTAAAAAGTATCAATCTTATTGTAATCTACATTCCGCCTGGGAACAACTTAGAAACTATGGAGTTAACACTAAACTGGTTAGCCTCTAACTACCCTCAAGAAACCATTGTACTAGGGGACGTCAACATTGACTGGACCCAATGTTCCACTCGGACTAATCCCATGCCCATTAATTTATATGGGTTCTCCCAAAATATTGTCTCTCCAACAAGAATCGGTAATGCTAACCATAAAGAGAGCATAATTGACTGGATTCTTACTAATAATGGTACACAAATATACAACCGGGACCCTCCCTAATGATCTTAGTGACCACCTCATTACATTCATAATTAAACACAAAGTTACCAATATAAACCTTCCCATATATAGACTTGTTAGAAATCAGAAGAAATTTGTTCTAACACAATTCTTAACTGAACTCAAATCCTGTAACTGGTCCAAGCTAAAAACTCTGCCTCTTGATGAGAGTGTAACATTCTTTAATGACACATTCCTCAACATTCTGGACTCCCATGCACCTAACCGCCATATCAGAACCAAGACACAGATAGCACCCTGGCTAACTACAGAAACCAAATCTAAAATTAAACTTAGAGATAAGGCCTGGGATAAATGGCGAGCTACTAAGACACCCCAGGATCGCATTAAATTCCAGCAGCTTAGAAATGTAACGAAAAAAGACATTACCCTGGATAAAAAGAACTATTTGTCACCTCCAAGATAAACACCAGAACAATACAAAGAAGTACTGGGCAGGTTTAAATAATCTCCTCCACTCAGGGAAATAGTCTACTCCCACCCCGGAGACACTTATTGGTAAAAATCCAGAAGAAGTAGCTAATACCTTTAACTCCTTCTTTACCAAGACCATTCAGTCACTTGCCAATCAACTAACTCTTCCTTCCTCCCCCTTACTTAATGTTTCTGAGGAATCATTATCCTCCTTTACTCTTCAGCCAACATCCACCTCTTACATTAGAACCTTATTGAAGAAACTCAAACCAACCACCCTTTCTGCCGATCGACTCCCAGCTGAATACCTGCAAATAGCAGCAGATGTAATAGCCTACCCTATCTCAATCCTAATTAACCGAACTATAACAGAGGCCATCATCCCTTCCATATGGAAAATATCTTATGTCATTCCACTTCATAAGGGTGGCTCCTCCACTGAACCATCGAACTATAGACCTATAGCAATTTTGTCTCCAATAGCCAAAATTATGGAAAGATGCGTTCATAAACAATTACTTCACTATCTTAACCTAAACAATCTACTGTCCAAATCTCAACACTGTTTCAGACCCCACCACAGTACGACCACCGCCCTCCTTTCCTTTACTGACTCAGTCAATAAAAATCGTAACAACAAAAAAATAACTTCTGCACTCTTTCTTGACCTGTCAAAAGCTTTTGACATGGTCAATCATGAGATACTGCTCCACACCCTAGAAACCTTACACCTTGATAACCTAGCCCTCAGCTGGTTCAAGGCTTACCTCTCTGGTAGGCAACAAGCAGTCCAATGGCAAAATAAGCTATCTCACCTGCTGCCTAATACCATAGGAGTTCCTCAGGGCTCCATACTTGGTCCCCTTCTCTTTTCCGTATTCATAAATTAACTTCACACTGTTATCCATAAAGCCACCTGTATCCAATATGCAGACGACTCCACCCTGATTTGCTCAGATGTCTCTCTCTCTGATCTACAAGCAGTAACCCAACACTGCTTTGCTACAGTAGAAAAATGGCTCGCAGAACGGAAACTCATCCTAAATCCAAAAAAAACCAAATTACTAGTATTTTTTCCCACCTCAGTTCCTCCACCAGTTCAACTTTCTCCACAATCTAATAACAGTACCTTCTTCGTTCAATCTATTAATGGTACCATTATTGAGCCTGATACCAACACTAAACTATTAGGGGTCACTATTGATAATAAGCTTAGATTTGATATGCATATCAGTCAAACCATAAAGACAGTAAATAAGAAACTTGGATCCTTGTATAGAATTAAAAACTTCCTAACCCCTAATGCCAAACTAACTATTGCACGTACGCATCTCCTCCCCACCTTATTGTATGCCTCTCCTGTCCTTTCCTTCCTCAACAAAAAGGAGATTAATCAACTCTCTGTTGCCTATAATCACATTGCCAGATTTGCAACAAATGCACTCTATAGAACTCATCATTGTCTTAACCAAAGGAAACTCGACTGGCTAGAACTACCCAATCTTCTTAAACTGAACCAACTCACTGAAGCGTTTAAAATAATCAAACAACCTGACAAAACCCCTTCGCTGGGTGAACTTCTGATTCGCCTACTCTAATCTTAGCTGTCTTCGCTCCTCAAACAGATCTTTGGTCCAAACCATCAAATCTAACAACTCTGGCGGCAATGCTCTTTTTGCCAATTCTATAGGAAAGGTTTGGAACTCCCTCCCTAACAATCTTAGACTTTCTACCTCCCTTTGTCAATTTAAAAACAATCTTAAACAACTTTTTAAGTCTCATTGGCTTTGCCCATGTATTAATCCAGATTAGTCCTCTTTGACACATACTTTCCCCACTTCCCTGTACCTACTAGGCGCTACTCTTGTTTTTCCAAGTTTCAAATAATTATCAATCAAAGTCCTTTGTATTCTATCCCCTCTGGTTTCTACAGTAATCAAGTTCCTCATTGCCTGACTGTATTCCATAACGGCTAGGATCCTACCACTAGTTATAGTAACATTATTGCATATTGAGTTGTAATTAAATCACGCTGTTGGCAAATGTATCTAAACCAAAACAAAGTATTATTCCTGTGATTGTGTATTTATCTGTTTGTAAATTAATGTGTGTACTTTTTTCTCTGTGGAGCTTTTCTCCCCGGGCCTCCGCTGAAAATGGACATGCATCCAGTCGGACTATCCCGGTCAACAAATGTAAAATAAAATAAAATAAAATAAATAAATAAATAGTTGCCCTGTGTACAACTAGGTATTGGCGAAATTTCAAGGATGCTTTTTACAAGAAACATGTCAGCTCAATGCATCTTTGTCTATACCAGACACTGCCAAACAATGTGAAACTAATAAGAAGACCCCGATTTATTCATGAAGTATTTAGGGAGATTTTCTGAAGCCAAGTTATTTGGCAACTAATCAAGCAGTACTTACTGAAAAGACAAAACTAGCTTATCAGGAATGATGAAATGAGAGGATTCACCCAATTGGCTACTACTAGTGCTGGTTTCACCACAGCTTCATAGCTGGGATACAATGCTCATTTGCTTTTTCTCTCATTAATCCCAAGATGAGAAGCAGGTCACAGGCTCTTTGGCAATCCACAGTCTTGTCCCAGTTGATGCAATGGTCTGTAGACTTGCTGTGCCCTTTTTCTGGTAGATGCCTTCAGTAGCAACCAGACCAGTCAGAAAGGTGCAACAAAGATGCTCAATGCCAAATCAAAAACAGGCAAGAGTCAATGCACTCTGCTCTTTCTCTCATCAGGAGTAAAATATATGCACAAATTCCAAGCTGGCATCTATGAAGCAGTCATCTCGCTTTCTGGTGATCACAGTGTCGAAGAATTAATGTCTCTTATCTCTCACCAGGAGCAAAACAGAAGCACTAATCCCAAGATGACTACTGAGAGGTAGAATATGGTTGTATCAGTAACTGGTGGTCTTGGAGTAGATGTTGCAGATTTTAAAGGTAAGATGGAAAAAATGGTTTAACATCCTAAGCGCTACAGTGTGTACTAAGCAGTTAAGATGTGAAAGAGGGGTGAAATGTAAGCTTTAGCTTTCGATGTGAACAGCCACTAATTTTACAAGAGCAAGATAGACTGGAAGGAGTGGGCACTTTGTACTCCGGTTGCATGGAATACAGTGGGATGGCCAATAAATTAAAATAGCTGCAGGGTAGTGAATTCACAGAATTATTATTTGTTGCTTACTCAAAACAGTCAATGAAAGAGGAGAGGGAAGGAAATCTGTGGTTAAAGTAATACAAGGGGCAGACAACTAAAAAGATAGTCGAGTTTAAAAACAGCAGGGTGGGAGAGTGAAGGAAAATTTAATTTCTGTGCGACTCTCAAGAGACAGCAGTGGTCTCTTTATTAGTTTAAGTATGCAATTAAACTATTTTAATGCCCTCCTCCTACAATTCTTCATGCTGCCATTTAAATGTTGCTGAAGCTGCTCACACCCACACAAATACATACACATCCCCCTCTCCTGTCGCTTTACCCACTTCCAGTGACTTTAGCAAATTAAGATGAAAGGAAGATCTACAACTCCACATCCCATGTTAAAAAAGTACTTAACTTCCTAACACACTTCCCCCAACACCACCATCTTAACCTTTTTCCTTTCCTGTTTGTTCCTCTAAGTAACTTAATGTCAGCTTGGTAGTTAATTTCCTCATCTTATCCAATCAGTCTCCCTCCCGGCTACTTACCTCTCATACACCACACACTGGTGGCAGTTTGGTTGTGTTTTTTTATCCTTTAACTTGATCAGAATCTCTCTCTCTCTTTCCTCCTAACCACTTTTAATTCAACTACCCAAGAACAATTCACTATCACTGTTTTTTTCCTTATTTATCAGCCTTTCACCATCCATGCTTTACTGCCACTTATCTTTCTTAGCCTTTCAGTAAACTTGCATGAGTGTCCCTCAGCTCTCTTAGCCTTACACCAACCTTGCCTTAACACCCATTAGCCCCCTTAGCCTTACACCAACCTTGCCTTAACACTAATCTTGCCTTACCACCCATTAGCTCTCTCAGCCTTACAGCAACCTGGCCTTAACACCCATGAGTTCTCCTTAACACCCATTAGTTCCTTGAGCCTCACACTAACCTCACCTTAACACCCATTAGCTCCCTTAGCCTTACACCAACCTTGCCTTAACACTAATCTTGCCTTACCACCCATTAGCTCTCTCAGCCTTACAGCAACCTGGCCTTAACACCCATTAGTTCCCCTTAACACCCATTAGTTCCTTTATCCTCACACTAACCTCACCTTAACACCCATTAGCTCCCTTTAGCCTTACACCAACCTTGCCTTAACACTCATTAGCTCCCTTGCCTTTACACCAATCTTGCCTTACCACCCATTAGCTCTCTCAGCCTTACAGCAACCTGGCCTTAACAACCATTAGTTCCCCTTAACACCCATTAGTTCCTTTAGCCTCACACTAACCTCACCTTAACACCCATTAGCTCTCTTAGCCTTACACAGGACTTCCTAACACACTCCCCTTAACACCACCATCTTAGCCTTTTTCATTCCCTGTTTGTTCCTCTAAGTACCTTACTGACAGCTTGGTAGTTAATTTCTTCATCTTATCCAATCAGTCTCCCTCCAGGCTACTTATCCCACATATACCACATACATTGGTGGCAGCTTGGTTGCGTTTTTTTATCCCCTCCCCCCCCCCTTCTATTACCAATGTACTCCACTGCCTGTCTTTAGGATACTGCAGCTTCTACTACTAAAGTACTCCACTGCCTGTCTCCAATATACTGAAGCTCCCTACCTCTGTTCTAGCACCCCTCCATCCTCTCCCTACTTCATTACTCCTCTTTCTTATTCTATATCCCACAGCTATGAACTCTCCACAGGAGTTACAAACTTTGCCCACTTGAGGGCAGCTTTGTCTCACCTGTACCTTCACTTCATTCTTCTTCCTACCTCTTACTTTATATCTTCCTCGCTTAAAGCATTTTTCTCCTTCACTCTCCTCTTCCTCAGACCACACAAACCCTTGAACGTGTCTCCTTCCCTATTCCTTATTAACTCTTCACCTGGCCATCCTCTCCACCTCCACTACTCCCAGACTACTTCCTTACGCATCCTCGTGTCCCCTCTTCTCCTCTCTCCCCCTTCCACTTACTCACACTATCTCCCGCTCTTACCCTCTTCCTTACTGATAGTTTTTCTCACTGCCGTTACCCTTCTTAGGTCTCTCTGACACTCCATAAAGTCCGAACTCTGCCTAGCCCCATACACTATCTCCTTCCAACTCCTCTTCTTGTATATACTCTTTCACATACCTCTTTTTCCCCTATTAGTGGGAAATTAATCCCTATCCCTGTATCTGTACATATTGCTCCTCCTCTTCACTTAAGTACTTTACTCTTCTCCATCTCCCTCCACACAATTCTCAAGGTATTCCTCTCCCTCCAGTATACCTTTGAAGCCCTTTATACTTAATTATCTCTCCCCTATTACTACCCCCCCCTCTACCTCCATTTCGAACACTTATCTTAGCCCTGTTCCCTCCCACTTAACTACACCTCCACCTTACGTCTAGTCTTCCGGTGTCTTTTCTGCTTTTACATACTGTACCCCCCCCCCCCCTTGCCTACCACATCCGGGCCTGAACTTTTATATGGGACTTGCTCCCTAGAGGCACCATCTTTAAATCTCCCCCTCTACATGTGGCTGCTGTGTGATCCCTGGTGTCTACTTCTGTTTACCAATGTAAGTGTGTTACTGATATATGTTTTGTGTTTTTTATTGCAATATAAGTACAAATGTCATGTTTATGCTTCCGCTACCCGTTTTTCACTATTTTACGTAATATTGTACAGTATCTTTGTATACTCTCTTGCAACGCATACCCTGGGTACCTTTTCTAATTGCCGACTTACTGTGGCACTATAATCGCCTCACTGTAATGCCAGAAATAATTACAATGTGTCCACTTGCCTGATTTTGGGGCGTATACAGTAGTCATTTCCTCTGTTGATTTTGGACTCATACAGCCAGTTGTTAAACCAGACAGAAGTAACTATTTTGCTCCCAGCTAAAGCCTAAGCGCATATAACTCCCTAACATCCGGCTTCCTACCCCTGAGCAGTCACTGCTTTAGCGTTCATCGCTTGTAAGGATTTCACTCCTGATCCTAAAGCCTCGATTCCTTGGCGGAACTCTAATACCAGCTTATAGTTGCTCGTAAGTTGCTTGTACGTTGTTTGTAGGATATCTTTCCTGACCCTAATGCTTTAATTCCTTGGCGGAACTCTTATATTAGCTTATAGTCTGCTCGTACTGATCAGCGACTTTGCTGCCAGTCCCGCACTGCTGTTGTATACTATGCTGCCCACAACGGAGATACTGATCTAGTGCTGGGGCTACTTTTCCTATCATTTCAGGGAAATCAGCACCACCTTAGAAACGTACAGGTCGCATCCAGCTCGCTTTCCTTTTGTCCCATCTGCCTCTTGCAAATTGGGACCTGAAATCAAACAAAAACACTTTTTTGAATCCATTTATACTGCGCTGTTCTACCAGCTCACAACAGCGTATGACTTGCCGATCTCATCAGCTTACATGTTACTACTAGACCCGAGTACGCTCTTATATTAAGGGGATATTCACTTCCTTTAGAACTAAATACTTTAAACTACTTCTATTAAATAACTAAATTACCTGGATGCCATAGAATCTCCCTGACACCCTATGTACTCAGTCAGGCGTGATTCGCTGCCTGTGTAATTCACAATATTGCATTTTGGCACATGCTCTGGCTACTTTAACTAGTTATATTGGCGAAATACTAATCCCTGGCCTTAACTGTAGCCTTAAAACTCACCTGGGGCTTGAATTAACAACAACTTGATTGCCACTATCAGGCATATTGATATAAATGGATTTACTAGCCTGTTCAGAATAGAACGGTATAACTGACATTCTTTCTACTTTTGTCTTTGCTTAATACCGGCTATTATGGTCCAACTGTAATGAGTTCACCACTGGCCATATAGCTTTGTTTGTAGCTTATAACTAACACTTTTAATAGCTAAATACAGCTGCTCTGACACAGACAATAGAGTTTTTTATACTATAATGTAATTGCTCCTGTGCTTTGAACTATGCTATTTTGTGAATGCTCCTGTGCTATGTACTGTTGTGTTCCTGATGCTTTTTATTGAACTATGTACTGTTGTATTTTGATGTTTATTATTTGCACCAGAGTTTGCATGTTTTTCTATTCCTGATGCTTATTATATTGCTATGTTTTTAGTTCTGTCATATCACCTGCATCACCCGCTGCTAACTACATACTCCCTCTCACTGTATTTTTTATTTCTCTCTAGCTGTGCAAGCCTTTCACACTTACCTTTCTCCATTCCCGGTGGTGCCCTATTGGACTCCAAAGACCAGCTATAACCATCTACCATTTCCTGCCCGTTTACCCACTTACCTGGACAATTTGGACATCCTTGGACTAAAGCCAAACTAACCAAGACTATCTGTCACAAAGTAATTATTTTCTTGCCTCTTCCTCTACTATATGTATATATAATCCAGCACACCTCCCAAGTGTGTTAATCAGACTGCCATATCTGCCAGCAGCCATACCCCCCCCTTCTACTACCAATGTACTCCACTGCCTGTCTTTAGGATACTGCAGCTTCTACTACTAAAGTACTCCACTGCCTGTCTCCAATATACTGCAGCTCCCTACCTCTATTCTAGCACCCCTCCATCCTCTCCCTACTTCATTATTCCTCTTTCTTATTCTATATCCCACAGCTAAGAACTCTCCACAGGACAGTTACAAACTTTGCCCACTTGAGGGCAGCCTTGTCTCACCTGTACCCTCACTGCATTCTTCTTCCTACCTCTTACTTTATATCTTCCTCGCTTAAAGCAATTTTCTCTTTCACTCTCCTCTTCCTCAGACCACACAAACCCTTGAACATGTCTCCTTCCCTGGTCCTTATTAACTCTTCACCTGGCCATCATCTCCACCTCCACTACTCCCAGACTACTTCCTTATGCATCCTCATGTCCCCTCTTCTCCTCTCTACCCCTTCCACTTACTCTCACCATCTCCCGCTCTTACCCTCTTCCTTACTGATTGTTTTTCTCACTGCCTTTACCCTTCTTAGGTTTGCCCTACTCCGTTCGCATTTTTCTCCTTCACTCTCCTCTTCCTCAGACCACACAGACCCTTGAACGTGTCTCCTTCCCTGGTCCTTATTAACTCTTCACCTGGCCATCCTCTCTACCTCCACTACTCCCAGACTACTTCCTTATGCATCCTCCTGTCCCCTCTTCTCCTCTCTCCCCCTTCCACTTACTCTCACTATCTCCCACTCTTACCCTCTTCCTTACTGATTGTTTTTCTCACTGCCTTTACCCTTCTTAGGTTTGCCCCGCTCCGTTCACCCTGCGGGCTCACTCCGCTCCCCTACCCTGCCTCCAATTCCCACCCACCCCCACTACATCTAAACTTATACCCGCATAATCCCACCCACTTCCTCTCCAACTACTTAACCCCACCCTTTCCTCTTCCTTGTTCCCTCCCCCTCAAACCCTTCCCTCCACTACTACCCGAACGTCATCCACTTTGAACCCTCCACACACCACTCACCTCACTCTTTACTAACTACTAGAACTCCCTACAAACCAAAACATGTCCCCAAAAATATACTCTTCTCCACTCACCTAATGCTCTTTATAAACCTAACCTTCATCTACTACCTCACTCAGCCTAACTCCCTATCTCACACCCCACTCTTCCACACAACCCTCTCTCTCACCATACCTCACTCCTACTCAGCCATATATATATATCTCCTACACTTTATCCCATCAATAACAATCTATGCTTTCGCTACAAAATTATCTTAGCTTTAGCTTACAAACTTTCTAACCACTCCCTCCCAAACAATTACCCAACAGCTAACAATATCCATCAAAAAAACCCGAAAAGTCCCTACCAAATAAAGCAAATTCTAACATCTCTTCTATTATCTGGAGATGTTCACCCTAACCCAGGCCCAAACACCTCCTCCTCTACCTCTAAAGCTATTACATTTGCATCCCTTAATGCACAAAGTATAGCTAACAAAATTCATAACCTACAAGCCTGGCTACACCATAACAATCCTGATATCTTAAGCATATCCGAAACCTGGCTAAAACCTCATATCAAAGACAAGGAGATAGTCCCACCTAACTACTCTATTATCAGGGCAGACAGAACCAGCAAAAAAGGTGGTGGAGTAGCCCTATTCTAATCCTCCTCTCTATGCATTACTCCCTACAATAAAGCTATTCCCCAATTTAACAATGCAGAATTAATAATTGCCCAGCTTCAATTAAACAAGCGCAAAAATATATGTATTGCCTCTCTCTACATTCCCCCTGGAGACAATATCTCTACTCTTGAAGATATCCTCTCCTGGTTCTCAACCAATATATCTAACAAAACCATCATAATGGGAGACACCAACATCAATTGGTCCTCCACTCAATCCCATACCCCCTCCATCAACATCAACCTATATAACTTCTCCCAACTCATCAACTCCTTCACTAGGCCCTCTAAAGACTTCACCACTGGCAGTATTATTGACTGGATCTTAGTCTCTCACCCCCACTACTACCCTGATAGTGGAACTCTCCCCGACTCATTAAGTGACCACCTTCCCATCTTTGCAACATGCCTCCCTTCTCCAGTTCAAGCTACCCATAATTACATTTCTTTCAGACACCTAAAAATCTTCAACCCAGAAGCCTTCTCCAACTCATTAAAATCAGTCAAATGGTGCCCCCTAAAAACTCTCCCCCTCGAAAGTGCAATCACTCACTTTAATACTACCTTCCAAAGTCTTTTAGATATTCATGCTCCATTAAAAACCAAAAGAATAAAAAAAAACTACCCCTTGGCTAACTAAAAGCACATTGAAAACCATGCGATTAAGAGATAAAGCCTGGTCACACACTCACAAGCACAAATCTCCCATTACCCTTAATGAATACAAAACTCTTCGCAATACAGTAAAAAAGCTTATTTCGACAGACTGTCAAAACTATTACTCTTCCCTCCAAAGTAAATACAAATCTGACCCACAAAAATTCTAGAAAGGTGTAACATCCCTCCTAAAACCCGGCACAACTGAAAACCCAAACCCCAACCCAAATGTACAAGACAATGAACTCGCCACCAATTCAACTCCTTTTTCATTGACTGTATCTCCAAACTTACCTCTTCCTTCTCAAGCAACCAGGAAAAGGAATAATATTAATAAATTGCCATCAAACTATATAAGCTCTACACTTTCAGTGTTCAAAACATATATATAAACAAAATACAAAATATTAATTCTTGGATTTTTCCCTATAGCTTTTACACCAAATATTCTAGATACATTCCAAATATCTAAAATAAATATACTTGAAGAAACATTACTCTTTTGGCATCAACTTATAGAGAAAGGGAAAATTCTAACAAATGAACAGATAATTTATAATTATAATATAAATAAAGGCAATTGGTTGTTTTTACAAAATCTAAGGCAATTTCTTATAAATAAAATAGAACAAATGCAACCTTCAGTTAGACATGAAGCTCCAAAACTCATTGAATACCTTATTTTTATCACAAAACAGCCTTATCAGGGTACAGGTTATTTGTCTAATATCTATAAAATTGTTAAAAAAAACAATAAACTATCATGAAAAATCATACTGGGATTATTATACTTTAACAACCATCCTCCAATTGAAGAAGAAAAAAGTAATATTCTAAAATCTTCCAAATTTTCTACATTATCAAAATACTGGCAATTATTCACTTGGATATATCTATACAGAAGTTTCTATACACCACATAGGTTAGCCAAAATGTATTCTATTGAAGATCAATATTGGAGATGCCATACCAAGATAAAAGCAGATTGGCAGCATGCTTTTTATGATTGTATATGTCTCAATATGTACTGGAAATCCATTAACTATTTTTTCAGACTGTTTATAATGACAATTTTCAATTAACAAAGTCTTTAATTTTATTCAACTCTCCTATTCCAAACTGTGTACCAAAAAAAGACACTAAAATCCTATGGTCACTATTGGCAATTTCACGTAAAATCATAACTATACACTGGAAAAATGAGGCTTCTCCTACGTTCAAGGAATTTGAGAATTTAACAACAGTTGCTCACATGGAAATATTAACAGTGAAGAACAGAATTAAATTCTCTATAAGTTGATGCCAAAAGGCTAAGCTCTCTCAACTCAGTACTGGCATAACCAGTCAGGAGGAGAAGGAAACCACACTCACTACAATTCCAGTCTCACATAGACCTACCACGACAGCAAACCAAACACATAATCACACAAAAACATACTCTGAGGCTCTAAATAAAGATCTGCCTAAGCAGCAGAGACCTCCTAAACAGACACCCAAGCAACCACTACCCCAAAACAAAACACATGCAACACATATCTCACAAAGCCAGTGTGCCGAACAGTCACAGCCCTTAAGGCTAAACACACCTGATACACTTGTAATAGGTGACTCTATCGTCAGGCACACTGACGTCCCACTCACCAGGCTGAACAAGGAGAAGGTCACGGTGAGTAGCCTGTCTGGCGCTAGGATCCGCCACATAACACAAGCACTCAGGTCACTCCAAGGCAAGTACAAATATGACTCAGTCATTATCCATTCTGGTGTGAATGACCTGAGACGTACCTCCCTGGACTACATGAAAAGAGACATAGAGGAGCTCTCTGAGCATGTAGCCCAGGCTGGTATGACCCTGACCTTGAGTAGCATCTTACCGTCACCAAGAATGATGCCACAATATGAAGACAAGATGATCAACTTCAACAACTGGCTTAAGTATTGGTGTCATTCAAAGGGGATCCAATGCCTGTCAGCTTGGGATGATATGCACGACAAGCCACAATGCTTTGCTAGGGACAGCTTGCACCTGTCACCCCTGGGCTTTCGGATATTGGCGAAGGCTCTTGCTACCCCCATAGTGCCTTTTTTAGGCAAGGCTCAAAAGACAAACCCAACTCCATAGGTATCACAAGGGATAAGAAACTAAGAGTAATGCTACTCAATGCCAGAAGTCTAAACCTCAAGATGCATGCACTCAAAACTCTCCTTAGCATGGAGAACATCGATATCTGTGCAGTAACAGAAACCTGGTTCAGGACTCCCAAGAGCACCCCAGCACTACCAGGTTATACCTCATACCATGCTTTTCGGCCCCAAAACTTGGACCGAACCACAAAAGGAGGGAGTATCGATATTCATCAAAGATACCCACACCTCCAGGTTGGTGGCAAAGCACGAAGCATCAGAGACTGTCCATGTGCAACTAACAGTGGGTAAAACTGCCTTCCAGTTTATAGCCTGCTACAGACCACCCTCCCAAACCCAGGAACCCCACTCGGCCTTCCTGAGAACACTGGAAAATATGAAGGTCACTCCGAACACCATTATATTGGGCGACTTCAACTACCCAAACATAGATTGGGAGCATTACTCTAGCTCCAACACCCTTGCCCAAAGGTTCCTAGAATTCATAAACTCAAATGCTATGGAACAACTTCTTACCACTCCCACAAGAGGGGAAAACATACTGGACCTGATCATCACCAACATGGGGACTCTATGCTCCAGAGCAGAAGTGTATCCCTCACTGATAAGATCAGACCATAAACTGATCTCACTGGATATTCACATCCCGACCCACCCCCTGCCCAGAAAACCACAGTGAAAAACTTCTCTAAAGCAAATTTCACACGCCTCAAAACAGAGGTGGAATCCTTCAAAGCCCCCGGGCCTGTGGAAAATACGGCCCAGACCGCAGAATCCTTTATAAATGCATTCTATGAACACCTTCAGGAATGCATGGATCATGCAATCCCAAATAAAACCAAGACCCAATCCTCCAAAGGCAGACGACCTGTCTGGTGGACCCCAGCCATAAACAAACTATACAATAGAAGGAGGAAGCTACTACATGATAGAGCAAAATCCCAAAAAGGGAAGGCATCTCTGATCAGTATTAGCCAAAAACTAAGGGCACTCATAAAATCGTCAAAGGCCAGCTTCAAGAGAAAAATTGCACAGGACACTAAGGATAATCACAAGGCTTTCTTTAGTTATGTTAGGAACATGGGTGGGAATTCCCAGATATGCTCAGAATTAGTCCAAAATGACAAAAAATACACTGATCCCACAGACGTTGCCAATATCCTAGCTGACAGGTTCAGCGCAAACTTCTCCTCCCCCCTCCCCACCAAAAGGGCAAATATCTATCCCAGCAGAGTGCTGCCCCCTGACATCTCAGATGCTCAGGTGGGAGCCGCCCTCTCCAAAGCAAAAAACACAGCATCAATGGGACCAGACGGTGTCCCGGGCTGCATCCTACATGAACTCCAAGAAGAGCTAAACCCAAACATAAAACTACTGTTCAATCTCAGCCTTACTACAGGATATGTACCCAAAGAATGGCGTACAGCAACAGTGGTCCCTCTCCACAAAGGTGGTGCCTCAATGGACCCTGGAAACTATCGCCCCATAAGCCTGACTAGCTTGGTCTGCAAAGCTATGGAAAGGATCATCATGGACCTCATAAATAAAGATATTGGGGACCTACAGACACTGGATCCTACCCAGTTCGGCTTTGTTAAGGGCAGATCCTGCCTCTTAAACCTGGTTGACTTCTTTGAAACAGTCACCAAGGCCATTGACGAAGGGAAGGTGATCCACACAGCCTATCTGTACCTCGCAAAAGCCTTCAATACAATACCCCACTCGGGCATTATTGATAAGCTCACCAGCTTAAATATAAACCCCTATGTCACTAGATGGGTTGCAAACAGGCTCAAGGACAGAACCCACATGGTTAGAATTGCTGGAGCCATGTCAGATTCCAAACCAGTTACAAGTGGCATCCCACAAGGCTCAGTCCTGGGACCTCTCTTGTTTGTTATATATTTCTCGGAGGTACAGGCCAACATGGAAGGACTGTGGCTGACCAAGTTCGCAGATGACTGCAAACTGGGCGCCATAATCGACTCTCCAGCCGACACAAGCATCCTCCAAAAGGGCCTCATAGAAACAGACAACTGGTGCCAGAGCCATGGCCTCAAGCTAAACACCAAAAAGTGTATAGTCATCCCCTTTGGCAAAAACAAAATGCCCACAAATTACCACATGGGTGGTAATCCATTAAGTACAGAAGAAGTAATTAGGGACCTGGGGACCCAAGTTGATAGCAATCTCTCATTTGACAACCACGTGGCCAAAGTGGTTAGAAAAACATTTTATATAGCCCACCTAATCATGAAGGGATTCACATCTAGATTAGGGGAGGTCATCGTGCCTCTTTACTCATCCCTCATCAGGCCCATAATCGAGTACAATGCCCCTTTTGGGATGTACCTTACCAAACACCTGCAGCAACTGGAAAGTCCCCAAAAGTACCTCACCAAGAGGATCAAAGGGCTCAAACAGATGCCATATGCTGCCCGGTTAAAGAAACTCCAGCTCTACTCAGTGGCATACTACCTGCTCAGAGGTGACCTGTGCCTGACGTATAAGGCCATGTCCAACCCGGAATTAAGGAACATGCTGCACCTCAAAAAATCCAAATCCCATCGAGCTACACGCTCGAGAAACTTGAATCTCAGCACTGAAATAAATAGGGCATGCTGGAGGGACAGATTCATAACCCGGAGGCTCCCTTCACTCTGGAATAAAATCCCAGTCCAGGTTAGGCAGAGTCCCTCATTGACTCTCTTCAAGAGGAGTCTTGATGAGTGGATGGGAGATCATAGGTTTACCACGGGTATCACTTCTGTGTCACTGTTAGACAGAGGCACAGTATACTAACCTCGAAAAAGGGCATAGCAAAATTAATTTAAAATGGGTGGCGAAAACCAAACATACTCTGGCTAGGCTTATAAATGCCCTAGGGCAGATAGCCTAGTATGAACCTATGAACCTATGAACCTATAAAAGATCTACTTCTTACTATTTCTCTTGGATGAAAGTACTGGAAATACTCGAAAAGATCGAAGAAGATACATCATCTTATGTTTCTAACTTTATATAATATAGAATTTCAATGTTATTTGCATAGACACCAATGTAAATAGTTATATAATGGTTTGAAGTTAGTAATGTTATAGAATTGTAAATATGTTATTTATCTTTATTTCATGTAATGTTTCTTAAGACATCTTATTTGAAATATTTAGTAAAAAAAAAAGAAAAGTTGGCTCTATTTGCAGATGATATTATTTTACACCTGACAAAACCAGAAAGGGACATTACAGTACTGTGGAACATTTTGAGACAGTTTCAAATCTTTTTGAGATAAAAAAATTAATGAAGATAAAACAAACACAACAGTGGTAAATTATGTACCCAAACACAAATTGGTTCAGCAATATCCAAATTTACAGGTACATGATAAAAATGAAGTACTTAGGAGTATGGATTAAAAATGATTCTGGTGTGGCAGCTAAGTATATGTCGGAAGAGACTAAACAAAAGAAGATACAAAATCTGAGAAAATGGCGGCTCTCTTATATAGATATAGATAGTAAGATACAGGCAGTTAAAATGTTTTGCCCATTTAGTATTATACACAGGTCAGGAATATTTTTATCAACCTGAAGAAAAGTTCTGGAAAGCAATTAATAAAGAGCTGAAGGATTTTAACTGGGAGCGGAAGACAACAAAATTCAAGTCAGATAAGCTGATTCTTCCAACAGAACAAGGCAGATCGGGATAACCTGAATTGAAAGGGTATTTCAGAGCAACACAATTAAGGCTCATACCTAGCACAAGACAAAAACTATAATTCAAAGTGGAAAGGGATGATGACGAAATGTGTTGGGTGGGCTCAGGTAACAGAGAGAGACTGGGATTTTGAATGCAGATCCTTAAGGTGAATAACAATAATCACACAGAATATTACATTCATAAAGTAGCAGAAAGTATTCTAAGAACTAAGCCAACACAGGAATGGAGAAAGGACATTCTGCTGATTGGGATGACTGCAATTAGGGATACAGACAATAAGCAAAAGGGGCTGGAATTTATTGGAGAAAACCTGCAAAGAAACCCAAGGTATTGTGAGCAAATAACTAGGAGGGAAATTTAAAAGAATGGGCAGACGCCAAAAATTTAACTAGACTGTAGGCTAGAGACTGCCTTCCCTATTGAGGATTGATACAAGAGTATAGGCAAAGAGAAAGGAATAGGAGGGTCCTAAATGAAAGACCAGCACTGGCAGAATTTTTAGTAGCATCGAGAACAGAAGCTGCTGTTAAAAAAGAAACAATTTGTAGAGCATATATAATATTGCATGATAAATACAAGAATCAATCAGAGGAGGTAAGAAAGGATTGGGAAGAAAGACTGGATAAACAATTCACAAAGAAACCATGGGGGATATATGCATGCCTCCCAAATATGCAACAAAGTCTAGAAGATTTAGGATCCAAAGAATTTTCCTCAGGTACACAGCAGATGTTGGAGGTGTGATGGGGAAGAAAGAGGTGACTGGGAACATATTTCTGGGAGTGTTATGAGTTGGCAGACTTTAAAGATTCCCTCCAGACAGCTTTGTCGGAGATACTGGGTGAGCAAATTGATGTTGTAAGGCCTTGCCGAGTCATAGGTTCACAGGTTGGTACTAGGCTATCGGCCCTAGGGCCTATACAAGCCTAGCCATAACAATTCCCTTGCTATTTCTTCCCACACTATTTACTTCCCTGGACCCCTGACACTGATGTGATCCCTGGGGTGAATTTCCTTTCTCTCACCCAATCATCAAGGTTCCTTTTGAAGAGGGCCAAAGAGGTGCTCTGCTTGACATGTATGGGCAGTTTATTCCAGAGTCTGGGGAGTCTCTAGGTCAGGAACCCAGTCTAATTATGATGGCTGCCAAAAAAGCAATAACTAGAAAATGGAAATCCAAGTCTAAACCAACTTGACTAGAAAGAGTGAATATAGTAACAGAGATAAAACAATTGGAATTGGAATCTTTAGAAAACAATAGGAGCAAATTACACAGGAAAAAAGGGGGAATTGTAGGAACAATACATGCAGAGGAGAAATGAGGTTTAAAAGAAGGCAGGATTTGAATGAGCTATGCAATGTTTGTCTGACAATGACTGGACAGATAAGTGATGTATAATGTTTGCAACTACAATTAGGTTCATAGGTTCATACTAGGCTATCTGCCCTAGGGCATTTATAAGCCTAGCCAGAGTGTGTGTGGCTTTCACCACCCCTTAGGATGAGAATACTATACCCATTAGTTTGCTGTGCCTCTGTCCAGCAGTGACACAGAGATGATTCCCGGGGTAAACCTACGATCTCCCATCCACTCGTCAAGATTTCTCTTGAACAGAGTCAGTGAGGGGCTCTGCCTCACATGGACTGGGATTCTGTTCCATAGTGTAGGGAGTCTCTGGGTGATGAATCTGTCCCTCCAGCACGTCCTATTTATATCCGTGTTGAGGTTTAAGTCTCTTGCTCTCGTGGCTCTGGTGGATTTGGATTTTTTGAGGTGGAGCATGTCCATTAATTCGGGTTGGACATGGCCTTGTATGTCAGGCACAGATCACCTCTGAGCAGACGGTATGCGACTGAATAGAGCTGGAGTTTCTTCAGTCGGGCAGCGTATGACATATATTTGAGCCCCTTTATCCTTTTGGTGAGGAACTTTTGGGGTCTTTCCAACTGCTGCAGGTGTCGGGTAAGGTACATTCCGAATGGGGCGTTGTAGTCAATCATTGGTCTGATAAGTGAAGAGTACAGGGGTACAATGACCTCTCCTGATCTGCATGTGAATCCCTTCATGATCAGGTGGGCAATGTAAAAGGTCTTCCTAACCACTTTGGCAATGTGAGTGTCAAAAGAGAGGTTACTGTCAATTTGGGTCCCCAGGTCCCTGATAACTTCTTCCGTGTTTAATGGATTACCACCTATGTGGTAATTAGGGGTTACCTTGCTTTTCCCAAAGGGTATGACTATACATTTTTTGGCATTTAGCTTAAGGCCATGGCTCTGGCACCAGTTATCCATTTCTATGAGACCTCTCTAGAGGATGTCTGTGTCTGATGGAGTGTCAATTATGGTGCCCAGTTTTCAGTCATCTGCAAATTTTGTCAGCCACAATCCCCCTATGTTTGCCTGCACTTCAGAAAAATAAATGCCGAACAAGAGGCGGCCCAGGACTGAGCCCTGTGGGACACCGCTCGTGACCGGCTTAAGAGTCTGACATGGCACCAGCAACTCTAACCCTGTGGGTTCTGTCCTTGAGCCAGTTTGCAACCCATCTTGTGACATATGGGTTTACATCTAAGCTGGTGAGCTTTTCTATGATGCCCGAGTGGGGTATTGTGTCGAACGCTTTTGCTAGGTCAAGGTAGGCTGTGTGAACTGCCTTACCCTCATCAATGGCTTTAGTGACTGTTTCGAAAAAGTCGACCAAGTTCAAGAGGCAGGATCTGCCCTTGACAAAGCCAAATTGGGTAGGTTCCATTATGATCCTCTCCATAGCCTTGCAGACAAGGCTCGTCAAGCTTATGGGGAGGTAATTTCCAGGGTCCGTAGAAGCACCGCCTTTGTGGAGTGGGACCACAGTTGCCGTATGCCATTCTTTGGGTACGTATCCTGTAGTAAGGCTAAGATTAAACAGCAGCCTTATGTGTGGGTTTAGTTCCTCATTGAGTTCGTGTAGCACACAGCCGGGGACACCGTCCGGTCCCATTGATGCTGTGTTTTTTGCTTTAGAGAGAGCAGCTCTCACCTGGGCATCTGAGATGTTTGGGAGGCTAGACTCTGGTGGGATAGGTATTTCTCCTTTTGGGGGGGAGGGAGAGGAGAAATTTGCACTGAACCTGTCTTATGTTGGCAATGTGTGGGTTCAGTGATTTTTGTATCATTTTGGACCAATTCTGAGCATATCTGGGAGTTTCCACCCAGGTTTCTAACATAGCTAAAGAAGGCCTTATGATTGTCTTTTGTGTCTTTAGCGATTTTTCTCTCAAAGTTGGCCATGGATGATTTTATGAGTGATCGTAGTTTTTTGCTAGTATTGATCAGAGATGCCTTCCCTTTTAGGGATTTTGCTCTGTCATGTAGTAGCTTTCTCCTCTTGTTGTAGAGTTTGTTTATGGCTGGGGTCCACCAGACCGGGCGCCTGCCTTTGGTGGAAAGGGTCTTGATTTTATTAGGGATTGCTTGATCCATACATTCCTGGAGGTGCTCGTAGAAGATATTTGTAAGGGTTTCAGCAGCGTGGGTTGTGGTTTCCACTGGCTCGGGGGCCTTGAAGGATACCACTCCAGTCTTAAGAAGTGTGAAGTTTGCTTTTGAGAAGTTCTTCACTGTGGTCTTTTTTGCTGGGGTTGGGGGCGGGATGTGGATCTCCAGTGAGATTAATTTATGGTCTGATCTCACCAATGAGGGATATACTTCTGGTGTGGAGGATTTTGTCCCCATGTTTGTGATGATCAGGTCTAGTATATTTTCTCCTCTTGTGGGAATGGTGACTAGTTGTTCCATAGCATTTGAGTTTATGAACTCCAGGAACCTTTGGGCTAGGGTGTTGGGGCTTGAGTAATGTTCCCAGTCTATGTTTGGGTAGTTGAAGTCACCCAATATGATGGTGTTTGGAGAGACATTCATACTCTCCAGTGTCTTCAGGAAGGCTGTGTGGGTTTCCTGAGTTTGAGAGGGTGGTCTGTAGCATGCTACAAACTGTAGGGCAGTTTTACCTATGGTTAATTGCACCTGGATGGTCTCCGATGCTTAGTGCGTTGCCACTAACCTGGAGGTGTGGGTATCCTTTATGAATATGGATACTCCCCTCCTTTTGTGGTTCAGTCCGGATTTTGGGGCGGAACGCATGATATGAGGTATAACCTGATAGTGCTGGGGTGCTCTCAGGAGCCTTGAACCAGGTTTCAGTCACAGCACAGACATCGATGTTCTCCATACTGAGGAGGGCTTCGAGGGTGTGCATCTTGAGGTTTAGACTTCTGGCATTGAGCAGTATTACCCTTAGTTTTTTCCATTTTGTTTTCTAGGGTGGTAGGTTTATCATTTGAGCCTTGCCTAAAAAGGCACTATGGGGTGGCAAGAGCCTTTGCCAATATCCGGAAGCCCAGGGTGACAGGTGCAAGCCGTCCCTTGCGAAGCAGCGTGGCTTGTCAAGCATGTCATCCCAGGCAGACAGACATTGGATCCCCTTAGAATGACACCAGTAATTAAGCCAATTATTAAAGCTGATCATTTTGTCTCTGTATTGTGGCATCATTCTTGGTGAGGGTAGGATACTGCTCAGGGTCAGGGTCATACCGGCCTGGGCTACATAATCTGAGAGCTCCTCTGTCTCTTTTCATGTAGTCCAGGGAGGTACGTCTCAGGTCGTTCACACCGGCATGGACAATGACTGAGTCATACTTGTACTTGCTGTGGAGTGACCTGAGGTCTTGTGTTATGTGGTGGATTCTAGCGCCCAACAGGCAGCTTACTGTGATATTTTCCTTGTTCAGTCTGGTGAGTGGGATGTCAGTGTGTCTGACTATGGAGTCACCTATAACAAGTGTGTCTGGCATTGTGTTTGGCCTTAAGGGCTGTGACTGATTAGCACACTGACTTTGAGAACTATGTGTTGCATGTCTTATGTCTTGAGGTGGCAGTTGCTTGGGTGTCTGCTTTGGAGGCCTCTGTAGTTTTGGTAGATTTTTGATCAGTGCCTCCGAGTATGTCTTTGTGTGTTTATGTGTTTGTTTTGCAGTTGTGCTAGTTCTATGTGAAACTAGGTTTGTGGTGTGCGTGGTTTCCTTCTCCTCCTGTCTGGTCTTGCCAGTCCTGAGTTGAGAGAGAGCTCAGCCTCCAGTTTGGCTATATAGTTGCATCTCTCACATGTATTTGTGTTTTGTGGGAGAAGGAGTGGGTTTGTCTGTGTACATGAGGCAATTGTAACATTGCCTCAAGATGCCCAGATTCACCAGCTGAACAGGAGAGGACGCTAGCAACTGACCCTTCGACATGCTAGAAAAAGTTTGCTGTGTAACTGAGTCAGAAGGGACCTATAGGGAAATGGGTACTCAAGGGGATTCTAGGCTAATGTAGTACTTTGTTTAGTATACAAGTACTTTACCTATATAAAAATGCTTTAGGAGCAAGTGCTGAGCTTTTGAGATAGAGAATAGACTGTTTAGATTGCAAGTAGAGAAGTTCTATTTAAGAGCAGACTTTACGGAGCCAGAAATAGTTTAACCGGCGCTGCCCGATGGTGCTCTATGGGGAACTCCACGCTAAATCACGCAAAAGCGCGCTAAAGCGGGCTTTATAGCAGGGGGTTGAAAAGAGCTAGGAATTGACCCAAAATGGCCAATAGACTACAAGTTTCTGGCTGGAACCACTGCTCTAGGGACAAATAGGCTGCTCAGTGCTCCCCACTCCCACTGGTGAACAAAGAAGCTTCCCTTTATCCAAATAAGGATACGGAATAGCACAGGAACCAAGCCAAAGCCCAGAGATCAGCAAACTCTGAAGACTGGACTATTCTAGTTCAGTAAGGCGGGAAAACAAGATATGTTTTTGCAGAAAACAGAGGAAAAACAGACAGTAAATGCTATAAATGCTTTTAAACGGCTAGCGCACTTGAGTGTGCTAGCCTACAGGTAAAATTAAGCAACAAATAACGTTTTTAAAGGTGCAAAACAGTTAATCAACACAAAAACAGTTTAAATAGAATGCAGAGCTGTATAAACAGGCGAAAATGCAGTCGCTAAGCAGTAAATAATCAAAAAGCCAGAAAAAAAATACTTAAATCAGGAAAAAGTCACTCTTTTGCTCTCTGCTGCTTGTAGAACTCTGCAGGACACCACGAGGAGCGGTGCTGAGTTGAATACAAGTGAAAAAGCGCGCTAAAGCGGGCTTTATTACAGGGGGCTGAAAAGAGCTAGGAATTGACCCAAAATGGCCAATAGACTACAAGTTTCTGGCTGGAACCACTCCTCTAGGGACAAATAGGCTGCTCAGTGCTCCCCACTCTCACTGGTGAACAAAGACGCTTCCTTTTATCCAAATAAGGATATGTAATAGCACAGGAACAGAGACAAAGCCCAGAGATCGGCAAACTCTGAAGACTGGACTATTCTAGTTCAGTAAGGCAGGAAAACCAGATTTTTTTTTTTTTTTTCTTTTTTGCAGAAAACAGAGGAAAAACAGACAGTAAATGCTATAAATGCTTTTAAACGGCTAGCACACTTGAGTTTGTTAGCCTACAGGTAAAATTAAGCAACAAATAACTTTATAAAAGTGCAAAACAGTTAATCAACACAAAAACAGTTTAAATAGAATGCAGAGCTGTATAAACAGGCGAAAATGCAGTCGCTAAGCAGTAAATAATCAAAAAGCCAGAAAAAAATACTTAAATCAGCTATAGCAAATACAGTTATAACAAATGCTCTGAAATATACTGTATATTTCCAAAATGTTTGAGAAGGACAGTCAGAACACAAGAAGGTTCAGGCGAAAGAGAAAAAAAAAGTTTTGTTTTACTTTTTGAAAGGGAAAAAGGAGGAACAGAAGGCCTTATCAAATGTTCTCACTGTATTAGGCAGAATGAGCTAATGACACTAGACTGGGAGGTGTGTCACAGTAGGGGCGGGCAACTGCAAAGCCACCAAGTATAACAGGGAGGGAGGGTGGGACAAAATAGCCTACAGACAGCAAGCACTAGAGAGACAAATGAAAGTTTTTAAACAGATAAGGATTTGTGAAGATACTGAATAGACAAAGTGCTTTATATATATTAAATTGTAAAAACAGTAATCTGTAAAAATAATCAAAAAAAAAATCAAGATACTTATATTTTGAGCTCAGTTGCGGTCAACAACTTCTCCAGTCTGCACTGTGTGTAATGTGTCAACATGGTTTGTAATGCATAATGTTTGCAACTGAAATTGTGTCGTTATGATTTGTTTTCATTTATATAGATGTAAGATTGCCTGTTTCATATGTGATAATTTAATAAAGATGTAAAAAAAAAATCTCAGGAGCTTAATAAAATCCACCAAAGCCAACTTTGAGGCTAAAATAGTTGCCCAAGCTAAAGACAATTACAAGGCATTTTTAGTTATATTCATAATCTCAAAAGCACAATCCAGCAATGTACTGAGCTGATTGTGTGCAATGTTACCTACACTGAAGCTTAAGATACAGCAAACTTACTGGCTGATAAATTTAGCTTTACCTTTACCCTTCTCTGCCCCTCGAGATAGGGTCTATATCACGTTGTCGAAGTTTTGCATCTTCAAATGCTTTATGGTAGAACCCATATGGTCGAAGTTGTAAAATTTCGAAAACTTAAAAAAAAAAAAAATAATAATAAATAACGTACCTGACAGTTGCAAGGTGGGGGGCAAGCACCCCCTGCACCCCCCCCCCCACTCTTTAAATATACCAACAGTGTAGTAAAGGCAAATCTTCCCTTTCCACACTGTATTGCATTGTAGTGCGGTCTTGGAGTTTCAAATTTCTTGTTTAAAAGCTTGTGTTTACATGGGTTTGCACTTGTTTAAGCTCCGTGGATCTAGCTTTGGCATCCTGCAGATTACAAGAGCAACAAGAAGGAAAAAAAAAAAAAAAAAGAGATACTCTGCCTCCATTTTGATTTTTTCATAATTTACTGCTCTGTGCACTTGTTTTTTTGTCATTTTTTAATTTATCTGCATTTATTTAAACTGTATTTGCCTTTATATTGCTACACACTCAAGTGTGCTAGCTTGTACTGCATTTAAAGTGTTTTTGTTACTGTTCTGACTTTTTTTTTTTTTTTGCAGAAAAGCAGACAGCGATACAAGCCATAGCCTGGTACAGAACCCCAAACATGTCCCTAGACTCACACGCCAACTTCCTAAGCACCCTGAAATCTATCAGGGTCCAACCCAATATTCTCATACTGGGTGACTTCAACTACCCTTACATCAACTGGGAAAACTACTCAAGTACCAATGTACAGCCCCAACGCTTTCTGGAATTTATCAATTCCAATGCCCTGGATCAGCTCATTCTGACCCCCACTAGAGGAAGCAACATCCTCGACCTGGTTATCAGAAACATGGGAGACAGCTGCTCCACATCTATAGTCAGCTCCTCCCTGGTTAAATCTGACCACAAGCTATCACCATGGAAATCTCCATCTCACCTACACCCCCCCCCCACTAAGGTGACCACCCTGAAAAACTTCACTAAAGCCAACTTTGGGCTCCTAAAGAGAGAGGCGGCTAACTTCTCAGCACCCATGCCAAAAGAAAATAGCTGCATGACTGCTAAATCATACACTAATGCACTGTACGAGCATGTATACAAATGCATGGACCTTGCCATATCAAACAGAACTAAGACGCTCTCCTCCAAAACAAGGAAGCCAATCTGGTGGTCCCCAGCCATGAATAAACTCTACAACAGAAGGAAGAAACTGTTGTAGGATTAAATGAAGTCACAAGACTGTAAAACCTCCCTTGTCAGTCTCAACCAAAAGCTGAGATCACTTATCCTCTAAATTAAAGCTATTAAGGCAGAATTGCAGCTGACACCAAAAACATCCTCAAAGCCTTCTATAGCTATATCAAAATCCTCAAAGGCAATACCCAGGTTTGTTCTGAGTTACTGCACAATGGCCCCTCCTCTACTGAGCCAAAAGATATAGCCAACATACTGGCCAACAGATTCAGTGCCAACTTTACCCCCCCCCCCAAGAGCCCTATCACAATACCAGATGAAAGCCTAGTACCCATCATTTCTGTGGCACAGGTAAAAGCTGCATTGTCCAAAGACAAGAATACAGCATCCATGGGACCTGATAATATCCCTGCCTGCATCCTACATGAGCTACAAAATGAACTGGCACCACATCTGTGTGTCCTGGTCTATCACAGCCTTACCTCAGGCTATGTCCCTAATGAATGGCGCAATGCTACAGTCATCCTGCTCCATTAAAGGGGGTGCAACTACAGACCCTGGGAACCATCGTCCCATTAACCTGACGAGTCTGGTATGCAAAGCTATGGAGTGCATCATCATGGAATTGCTTAACACAGATATAGGCAATCTCCAAACTCTTGATCCCACACAGTTGGTCTTTGTCAAGGGGAGATCCTGCCTGCTGAACCTGGTTGACTTCTTTGAGGCAGTCACCAAGGCTGTGGATGAGGGTAAGGCAGTGCATACAGCCTACCTCGACCTGACCAAGGCCTTTGATACCATTCCCCACTCAGGTATCATTGATAAACTCACCAAACTAGACATCAATCCTTACATCACTAGGTGGGTTGCAAATTGGCTCACAGACAGGACCCACAGTGTGAAAGTTGCGATTTCCAAGTCAGACTGTCGATCAGTCATGAGTTGAGTCCCACAGGGCTCGGTCCTGGGCCCACTCCTGTTTGGCATCTACTTCTCAGAAGTCCAGGCCAACACAGAAGGACTCTGGCTGACCACGTTCACTGATTACTGCAAGCTAGGAGTTATTATCAACTCCCCAAGTGATGCAGACATCCTATAAAATGGTTTCTCTGAGACCAATGACTGGTGTTGGAACCATAGCCTAAAGCTTAACTCCAAAAAATGCATTATCATCCCCTTTGGAAAAAACTCCGTTCCCATGAATTGCCACATTGATGGGAGCCCACTGAACACTGAAAGGGCCATAACAGATCTGGGCACCCAGGTCGAAAGCCACGTCACCTTCGACCACCACATTGCCACTGTGGTCAGAAAGTCCTTCTACATGGCACATCTTATAACCAAAGGTTTCGCATCCAGAAAGAAAGAGGTCATCATCCCTCATTAGACCAATCAATTACCTGACCAGACACCTACAACAGCTGGAGAGGCCACAAAAGAACCTCACGAAAAGGATCCTAGCTCTTAAACAAATGTCCTACATGGAGAGAGTCAAGAAACTTCAGCTGTTCTTTGTCTCTTATCGTCTACTGAGAGGTGATCTCTGCTTGAATTACAAAGACATGTCTGACCCAGCCCTACCTGAAACGCTACACCTAAAGAAATCCCAATCCCCCAGCACCACACACTCCAGAGGTCACAACCTCAGTACCACAATTAACAGAACATGCTCGAGGGACATCTCCCAAAGACTGCCATACTCTGGAATAAGCTTCTCATTTATGTCAAGCAGAGCACCTCACTGGCTCTCTTCAAGAGAAATCTTGACGAGTGGATGGGTAGCAGAAAATCCACTCAAGGGATCATTCCAGTTGCACTACTGGATATGGGCACTGTGAACTAACATCGGGTGGCACGGTGCCTGGGCAATTTTTTTTGGGCTAGGCTTGTAAAGGCTCCAGGGCCATTAGCCTAGTACACACCTATGAACCACAAACAGATCAGTAATCCAGTGGTTACCCAGGGTTCTGTACTAGGACCTTTCCTAATTGGCATCTACCATTTTTCTTTTTGAAGTAAAAGCCAATACCAAAGGACTCTGGCTGACTAGGTTTGTAGATGACTGCATGCTAGGAGCAGTGACTGAATCTTCAAATGACTTAGCCATCCTGCAGGAAGGTTAGTCCCAAATAATTAACTGGTGTCAAAGTCATGGCATGAAACTAAATGCCAAAAAATGCATTAATCCTTTGGAAAGTCATCTATCCCAGGGAACGACCACATTGATGATAAACCACAAAAAATTCACCCAGCTGTTAAGGATTTGGGAACCTTTGTGGACAGTGACCTAAATTTTCATCAACATGTTTCCATTAATGTAAGAAAGCTCTTCTATATAGCATAGTTTATAAATAAATAAAGGGATTGTGTCTAGATCTATGGATGTCATTGTCCCCCTTTACTCAGTCAATGATTAGGCCAATCACTGAGTATAATGCCCTGTTTGGCATGGATCTGTCCAAACACATGCAACTGGAATGCCTCCACAGACATCTTACTAAAATGATAGAAGGCATAAATAACATGGACCAACTCAAACCCCTGCCACTATACTCAGTATCCTCAGATTGCCAAGAGGTGACCTGTGTCTGGTATACAAGGCATCCTCTGACCCAATACTGATGGATTTACTGCACAACAGCTGGTCAAATGGCATTATAAATACATGGTATAGGGATCTAAACCTCTTCTGAAACATCAAGGGAACAGTTTGTAAGGACAGGTATAGCTTGCAGAGAATACCGCTGCTTTGGAACACACGCCTCATCTACATGAAACAAAGTTCATCCCTGTCCATATTCAAGCACAACTTGGATCTATGGATAGGAAACAGAAAATGTATCCCAGGACTGCCCTCTGTACTACTAATAGACAGAGGCAGCTCCTAAATGCTTTATCCCATGCATGGGTCCCCTCAAATTATTTAAAAGTAGGATCGCAGTTATTCTCATTAGGGGTAATATGTAATTACGGACCATGGGATGGGTAAGGCTAACCTCTAACCAAGTGGGATAGATTAATTCAAGCACAAACAGCACTACTGGCTAAGCTTAAAATGGCCAACAAGGGCAGCTTTAGTGCTTACCTATGACCCTATCTGCCGAAACAAGAAAAGGACTACTTTGTTTTAGAAACGAGTGAAGGACCTTTGCGGGTAGTGGCATAGGCAATGACTGTTCAGTTTGGAACTCCAACTAATGTCAAAAACTGTAACATAACAGATGTAATGAAGACTTGTACTGTAGAGGCCCAAGCATGCCCTTTGCCAGACTTTGTGATCCAACTCCAGTGGAGGAAACAACAACTAGAACATGCCTCATGGTTGAAAATGGGAGCCTTGGGTGACTGCACATCTTCAGGCACTTCCTTCATGGAAACCCCAGGCTCAGGATCTTGACTCTCCAAATACAGTCTCATGAAAAGCAGACTTGTGGACCTTTTCAGTACTGATGAAGGCAACTAGCTTGAATTTTAGTTTAGGCACCAATGTTGGTTAAGGCTCCCATGGCACATTTAAAACAGATTCCTGTTCCCTAATTCTGTGAGCCTGTACCATAACATGTCAGACTCTGAAGATAAAGACACTGGCAGTGATGTCACAGATTTATTTACTTATTACTTATTTATTTCAATTTGTTAAATGGAGTAGAGTACTGATCCAAAATGAAAACTGTTGGGCTCAGCCCAGGGAAAAAACAATACAGTGGCATAACCAAAATTTATACAATACATACATGCAATAGAAACAGACAAAGCAAAAATGTTATAAAACAATACAATGGCAAAAGAAAAATTTGCAATTCAAAGGTCTAGTTTCAACAAATCATCTTCTTCTTTCGGCTGTTCCTGTTAGGGGTCGCCACAGCGAATCATCTGTTTCCATTTCTTCCTGTCCTCTGCACCTTGATCTGTCACACCAACCACCTGCATGTCCTCTCTCACCACATCCATACACCTTATCTTAGGCCTTCCTCTTTTCCTGTTACCTGGTAGCTTCATCTTTAGCATCTTTTTCCCAATTTAGTCAGCATCCCTCCTCAGCACATGTCCAAAACAACGTAATCTTGCCTCGCTGGCTTTTGGCTTTGTCTCCAAACCTTCCAACCTGGGCTGACCCTCTAATATACTTATTCCTAATCCTGTCCACCCTCGTCACACCCAGTGCAAATCTTAACATCTTTAACTCTGCCACATCCAGCTCAAACTTCTGCCTGTCAATGCCACTGTCTCCAACCCATATAACATAGCTGGTGTCTCCCTACCCTCTTGTAGATCTTCCCTTTCACTCTTACTGGTACTAGTCTGTCAGAAATCACTCCTGACACTCTTCTCCACCCACTCCACCCTGCCTGTACTCTCTTCTTCATCTCTCTTCCACACTCGCCATTACTCTGAACTATTGATCCCAAGTATTTAAACTCATCCACCTTCGCCACATCTATTCCTTGCATCCTCACCATTCCTCTATCCTCCCTCTCATTCACACACATATATTCTGTCTTAGTCCTGCTGACCTTCACTCCTCTTCTTTCTAGAGCATATCTCAACCTCTCCAGGGTCGTCTCCACCTGTTACCTACTCTCACTACAGATCACAATGTCATCTGCAAACATCATAGTCCACGGGGACTCCTGTCTGATCTCGTCTGTCAACCTGTCCATCACCACTGCAAATAAGAAAGGGCTCAGAGCTGATCCTTGATGTAATCCCACCTCCACCTTAAACGCATCCGTCACTCCCACCACAGACCTCACCGCTGTCACACTACCCTCGTACATATCCTGTACCGCTCTTACATACTTCTCTGACACCTCCTGACTTCTTCATACAATACCACAACTCCTCTCTAGGCACCCTGTCATATGCTTTCTCTAAGTCTACAAAAACACAATGCAACTTCTTCTGACCTTCTCTGTACTTCTCCATCAACACTCTCAGAGCAAACATCGCATCTGTAGTGCTCTTTCCCGGCATGAAAAGTACAGTTTTGTACCTACCATAAATGTAGATGTTCGAGGATTCCATTGCTGCAGTCCTGACTATTGGGTATAGTCCGCGTCCCAGTCGGCCCGAATACCAGAGTATAAGGCTGACGTCGGTCATGGCGCCTTAGACTGACGTCAGTACGTCAGGGTACTAATGCGCATGACCGACGCCATTTCCTCAGTCTTTTCTTGCCCCAGATGTCAGAAGACCCCAAAAAGACAAGTCCCAAAAAACCTGCACCAAAAACAAGTACAATAAATACAGCAATATATACAAAAATATAAGCATGTAAACTCACCTACACAACCACCCCTAAACACAGAGGGGAAGGAGGGAGGGTAAATTGGACTGCAGCAATGGAATCCTCGAACATCTACATTTATGGTAGGTACAAAACTGTACTATGTTCTTCGTCTTCCATTGCTGCAGTCCTGACTATTGGGTAGAATCCCAAAGCAGAGGAAAGGGAGGCTGGCAAATTATAAGGAAGTAGGAGCTGATAACATGCCTTGCAAAACAGCAGTGGCAAAACCAGCCCTAGACTTAGAGTAGATAGGAAGATGATAATGCTTAGAGAAAGTATGCACTGAACTCCAAGTAGCTGCTTCCAAAATATCCTTAGTTGCCACCCCTTAGAAATGCTGTTGAAGTGGCAGTAGCCCTAGTGGAATGAGGCCTAATCCCAGCTGGAATCTCCTTGCCATGATGGGAATAACAAAATGCAATGCAAAAGCCAATCCACCGAAATAGTTTGTTTTGACACAGGCTTGCCCTGTGAACTCAAGGCAAAAGAAACAAACAACTGCTGAGACTGCCTAAAATCCTTAGTCCTGCTTAAATAATATCTCAATTGCCTGTGTACATCTAAAGTGTGCAAAATCTTTTCCCCTTTATTTTGGGGATCTGCATAAAAAGTAGGCAAATGAATAGTTTGGTTTAAAGCCACACTAGAAACCACCTTAGGCATAAAGGAAGGATTAGTACGTAATGATACCCTATCCTTATGGAAAATCAAAAGGGCTCTACTGCCATAAGGGCCTGCAACTCAGACACCCTTCTTGCAGAAGTAATGGCCAACAGAAAAGCAGTCTTCCATGACAAGTATTTCAACTCAGCAGTAGCCGCAGGCTCAAAAGGTTGTAGAGTAAGTTTTTCCAACACAAAATTGAGATCCCAAGCAGGAGTAGGAGCTCACGTGGGGTCTTATATTCTTTGCCCCTCTAAGAAACTGCTTGAACAAAGGATGCGAAAACAAAGGTGGGTCACAATCATAATGAGCTGAAATTGCTGCAGCATGAATCTTAATGGAAGAGAAGGACAAACCTTTGTCCAACAACTCAGTAAGATATTGAAGAGCCACACTCAAATTAGGCTCAGAAATCTCCAAATTCTTTGCTGTACTCCAAAATAAAAATCTCTTCCATTTGTCTGCGTACACCTTCCTTGTACTAGGTCTTCTAGCTTCCATAATCACATTTAAAACTTGTTGAGGAAGTTGAGACCTGCTGTGCTTCAAGAGAGAATATGCCAGGCTGTTAGATGAAGAGAGTGAAGCTTGACATTGAGCAGATGACCATCCTTCTGAGATAACAGATGAGGAATCAGAGGTAAAGGCCATGGAGGCTTCCTTACCAGACTCCGTAGTAGTGGATACCAGTGTTGCCGAGGCCAATCTGGAGCTATCAAAATCATCCTTGGCCTGTCTTGTCTGACCTTTAATAATACCTTTGGAAGAAGAGGCAGAGGTGGAAAGGCATAGACATGAAGGTTTTTCCAACTGAAAGACAGAGCATCCACTTTCCAAGCTGTGTGATGAAACCCCTTTGTGCAATACTTTGGCAGCTGGTGGTTTAGTGGAGAAGCGAACAGATCTATGTCTGGAGTTCCCCATGACACTGTCAATTTCTGAAATACATGAAGATCCAGTTTCCACTCGTGGGGATCCATGATTTGTCTGCTTAACACATCTGCTAGGGAGTTCTGTGCTCCTGGCAGAAACCTTGCCTGAAGAGTTAGTTGTAGGCTTAACGCAGTCTCCCATAAAATCATTGCTTGCCTGCATAGAGGATAAGAATGTGTTCCCCCTTGCTTGTTGATGTACCACATGACAGTTGTGTTGTCTGTTAGAATCAACACCTGCCCTGGAAGAAGTAACTCCTTGAAAGCCATCAATGCAAACTGGACTGCTAACATCTCCTTCATGTTGATATGTAGATGCTGTAGTCTGGCAGGCCACTTGTCTTGTATCCACTTTCCATTTAGATGAGCTCCCCAAGCAGTGTCCGAGGCATCTGTCGTTAAAATCTGACTCGCCTCTGGCCGGGTCACAGAGAGTCCCTTGTTTAGGTGACATTCCTGAGCCCACCACAAGAATTCCTTTTGAAGGCAAGGTATTATTTGAATGACAGTGTCCAAATCCTGGCAGTGCTGTGTCCATACATTTTCAGATACCATTGCAGCTTCCTCATATGCAGTTTGGCATTGGGAAGCACCAGAATACAAGATGCCATGAACCCTAATGCTTGAAGGACTGTCCTTGCAGTCAGCACGGACTGATGAGATAGTTGATGGAAGTAAAGTGACAGACTCTTTTGTTTGTCCGGGGTTAAAAAGGCCATCTGGGCTGCTGTATTCAGTCTCACACCCAGAAAGCACATGTCTTGAGAGGGTACTAGACTGGACTTTATTTCGTTCACAGAATACCCCAGGCATCTTAGCACTGCTATGACATATTCCAGATGCTGTAGAAGGTCTTCCTTTTCTAGAGCCAGAATCAGGCAGTCGTCCAAGTAAGGATAGATTTGAATGCCTTGAAGCCTGAAGTAAGCTATCACTGGAGCCAGAACCTTTGTGAATACTCTGGGCAGTAGATAAGCCAAAGGGCAATGCAGAGAACTGATAATGAAAATCTCCAGTTGAAACCGCAGATACTTTCTGCAACCTAGCCTTATAGGCACATGAAGGTAAGCTTCCTTGAGATCTAAAGTTACCATCCAGTGATCTTTGCCCAGCAGAGGTAACAGTTGTTGTAACGTCAACATCTTGAACTTGGGAATGTCCAGATAAGTGTTGAGGATAGATAAATCCAAAATTGGTCTCCACGTGTTCCCCTTCTTTGGTACTAGGAACAGGCGAGAATAAAATCGAAGCCCCTTTCTGATACAGGGACTGGCTGAATGGCCCCTATCTGGAGTAACTGAGAAACTTGCTTGTGAGCCTCTTTTCTTTGTGGAGGAGGAACATCTGGCATGCCTTTGAAAGGGGGCATTGTGTGGAAATAAAATCTGTAACCGTGATGAATGATATCCAGCACCCATCTGTCTTGAGTGATTAAATCCCAATTTTCTTTGAAAAGAGACAATCTTCCTCCCAAAGGAGCTGCCAGACGAGAATCCACTGGCAGCTGAAAAGGCAGGTCATTGGGTCTGCTTACGAAAGGACTGACCCCTGCCCTCACCAGAAGTCTGAGCAGGTGAACTCTCAGATCTAGGCCTAAACGAACCTTGAGCCCTGCCCCTACCACGTCTAGACCTACCCCTAGACTGGGAACCATAAGCAGGATATGTCCACCCCTTAGCAGGCCAATTTCTACTAAACTTCGGAGGCTGCACCTGCAGAAAATCTTTAACAGTCTGCATAGACTTAGCTTTGTCCTCCATTTTCTTTAAAACTGCTTCCACAGGCGGTCCAAACAACACATCAGACTGTAAAGGAGCATCCAAAATCCTGGTCTTAACATGCTCAGCTAAATTCTGATCCTTCAACCAGGCATGTCTGCGAAGAACAGAACTAGTAGCAGCCACCCTCGAGGAGGCCTGAACAGCATCAAAACCACACTGCAAAGAATGCTTACCCACTTGTTCAGACACATGAACCAAATCCAGCAATTCTTTACACTCAATACCTTCCGCCAAAGCATCCACCTTAGATTTCAATTGTGAAAGGAGGTAATTCTGATATTTTAGCATGTGAAACTGACAATTCAACGCCCTCATGGCTAGAGTGGAAGAAGTATATACTTTCTTACCCCACCTATCCAAAGCCCTTGCCTCTTTATCAGAGGGTACAGGATTTTTAACCACAGAAGCTTTAACACCTTTAGGCCCCTGAGAAACAGTTTCTGGGTCGCCCTAGGACTCTTAAACAAATACTTATGAGCTTCGGGCACCCTATAATACCTATCAGGCTTAACAGGAGCAGGAGGCAAGGAGTCAGGGTTCAGGGAAGCCTCTGCAAAAACATCCTCCACCACAGTCAACACAGGAGGAATAGCTAAGGGCCTATGCTGGGGTAAAAACAAGAATTCCCTAAGCCTTTTCCTGGAATCAGAGTAATCCTGGCCTTCCCATTTAAAGTGCTCCCTCATGGAGTGAAGAGTCTCTGAAAATGAAAAATCCTCAGGAGGAGAAGCTGTAGGAGTGGAATCATCCACATCAGAATCAGAATAAGTAGGAAACTCGTGTAAGTCTTCCACAGAAGACTCTGAAGCCTGTGAACATTGTTCAAAACTATCAAACTCCTGTTCCACCCTAGGCCTCTTATCAGGCGGGGGCATAGAACCTCTAATCAGAGTAATCAAATCTTCTGCCATTTTAAGCATATGTTTCTTAGGCACAGAGCCCGAAATGCTAGGAGAAGCCCCCACAGAAGCTGAACTTGGCCTACCTCTAAAAGAAGCTTTGGCAACAGAAGGAGAGGCCCTAACTACCTTGGGAAGAGAGGGAAGAACAGTTACCTGAGAAGCCCCCTCAGCCTGGCCTACCTCCTGAGAGGGCACATCCTGTAACATTAAAGTATCTGCATGAGACTCCGTAGAGACTCCTGGCAAAACCTCTGGCTCCTCTGAGCCTTCTAAAGAACCGACGTCCGGGACTGCCGGTTCCTCACCCCTAGGCTTCACTGTTTTGTCCTTGCGCTTCTTGGATGAAGCGGGCGTCGGAGCATCCGACGGCATATTATAATTGCAACGCTTCCCAAACACTAACCTAGCACAATCTAGCCTCCTCTTAATAGTGCGCTTGTTAAATCTAGCACAAGAGCGGCAACCAACAACGTCGTGCTCAGGCCCTAAACAAGGTATACACAATGTATGATAATCCCTATGCGGTATCTGCTTCCCACAAGAAATACAGTTATTCACTTTTTCTGACATCCGGTTAAATACTGAGGCAAGAAAAAACCAAAATGTTCCCCAACGGGGTTACTTAGCCAACTCTGTTTCGGTCTGAAACTCCGGTTTCGGAAAATCTCAGAACGCCAACCTGCACTCGCAAAATTGCTTCTGCATCGGACCATGCGGCAAAAAAGACTGAGTAAATGGCGTCGGTCATGCGCATTAGTACCCTGACATACTGACGTCAGTCTAAGGCGCCATGACCGACGTCAGCCTTATACTCTGGTATTCGGGCCGACTGGGACGCGGACTATACCCAATAGTCAGGACTGCAGCAATGGAAGACGAAGAACATCCATACTGCTGACCACTAATCATCACATCCCTTCTTAACCTAGCTTCCACTACTCTTTCCCATAACTATGTCTAGTTTCATCAAATGAAGTATTAAAATGGAACATAAATTGCATAAATAGTGTCTGATTCTAGACAAGGAGAGATATTGCACAACATACAAGATGACTAGAGAGTGACAAACATAGCATGTTTAAAGGAAAAGATGCAGTTTTTTTTTTGCATTACATGTACAACTTAATGAGGAAATTAATTCACAGAGTGCATATGTAAAAACAAGGTTTTTAAATGGTGTTTGAGACAGAAATGAATCAGTATTATACAGTCAGAGAAAGTTGTCAAGGTCTTCAGATACTTGCTAGTTAATGATAATCTTAGAATTTTCATTTACTGGAGATGGGGTGGGGTTACACAATGTAGGAGAAGGGAACTTGCACAATGAAGAAAGGGTGTGCCAGGGAATGGCATTATGGTTTAGTAGTTCAAATGCGTACAAACACTACACAGATTTCTTTGTTTGTTTATTTAGAGCTAGATGAAGGTGTTGTTTATAGGAATTCTGGATACATCATTCTTGATAAAACATTAAAGTTCTGCTTCATTTGGTGGTGTTCAAGAACTTTTCCTGAACTGTTAGTGATTAGCAGAATCTCTTATGGGCAGGGGTGTAGTTTTCCAATGTTTGGAACTTAGAATAGAAAAAAATGTGGTTGCTGCATTTTCTGGTTGAGTAGGTGGTGTGGAGAGAGGCAGCATGGTCAGGTTGAGACTTGAAATTGTGACAAGACTTGGAAGAGCAATAGAGTCCATCTGCCCTTTTCTGAATCAATATTTTAGCCTTTACAAACTACACAGGTTCATGAAGCCATTTCTTTTTTTGTTTCCAAAGATCCAAGTCTTTTTTTCATTAAAAAGATGCCCACACTTCCCACAATGTTCACATTTGTCAAAGCTGTGACAGGAGCTTAAGTAGAAAAGACACTGCACATTAAAGACTGACTAAACTGCCATAGCTAACAATGAGAAAGGCTATTACAACAAATTTCATGAAAAAGAATCGGTGCCTAAAAGAGCTTTTTAAAAGCTGCATATATAAAACTCTAATGTGATTAGGAGATGTGCAACATTCTTAATGATAAGAAGTGATAATAATGAGCAGCCGTGTAGGATATACAAGGGTACTGTGTGCGTGTCTACATTAGGATACTCTAACACAAAATATGTACTGGTACCAAGGGGAAAGCAAGCCTGTTTTACAATTTCAAGCCATGAGAAAATGTGTAGTTGTGTAACTAAACTTACCATTAGAGTAGATGTTCCAATGATTACTGCTGTAGTAGCTAAAGCTATTTGGGTTATATCCTGCATTGGCTATACCAGCCAGTCAGCTTCCAAAGCTTCAGGGCACCTTCCATGTACCCAAACCATTAGTCTGCTCAAGCTGAGATGACTAAAAGTCAGTTTTGGGCACCAAGCCCTTCAGAGGTTTCATGCCAGGTGAGAGGGGAAGGCTAAAGCCTGGAGAAGGACAACGCTAGGAAAATAACTGTCCACACAACGGCATAAAAACATACAAAAAAATAAAAGGTGGTGGTGGTGTTGGTGGGAGGGAGCAGCTACTGCAGCAGTGATGTTTTGAACAACTAATCCTATGGTAATTTTACTTACACAGCTGTACTATGTTCTGCATTTGAATTTTCTGTGTCTTCATTAACACCTGTTGCATGTCCTCAGAAAAAAGGTACCTAAAAGATATTAAGATACTAACATCCAGACAGTCTGTTGCAGTTGTTTGGAGATGGAATGCCTAAAGTATCCCTGGTCTTGTGTGAGAAAATCCTGTCTGTGAGGAAGCTTGTGGTAATCACCCCTGCCCATTTCCAAAAGAATGAAGAACAGCTATTGCGTGGGCCAGAAAAGAGTTGCTTCAATGATCTTTATGGAGTCCTGGATATTAGTTGAAAAGGTAGCAAAGCATAAAGGAACACTTCTATCTAAGTAAAAGAAAAGGCATCTGTCTTCCAGACTTTCTTGCAAGGATGGTGTGGAGCAGAACTTTGCCAACTGATTGTTTAGAGAGGAGGCAAAAAGATCTATCTGATGTGTTACCCAGAGATGAACCAAATCTTGGAAGACTCTGATTCAGCTGGACACGTGCTGGCCCTTCCTGCGTATCACCCTGGCTGTGACAGGTGCCGGTCCTGACAAGTGTCCTGCATCATCCTGCAGCTAGCAGCTGACTTTGAACTGGTACAGACTGGGGGAATATGACTGTTTAATTAATATAAAGCATCATGAAGGCCTGAGACAGGTGATGATGTAATGTGATTTCTGCCCAGTGCTCTGAATAACAAAGTGAAGAATTTCAATTAAGAGTGGGTAAACGGCAGGAGTACCTATGACTCTTCTAAGGTAGCCAGATGCCTCATCTTCTAATTAGTGACATGCATGAATGGATGAACAAGATTCCCACTGTCCTTACCTACTATCTAGTGAAACCACAGCCAAAGGAACCGGCTTGGCAAAATCAGCAGGGAAAGAAGAACTTCTGGTACTGCTCATCTTGTTTACTACACAGTTTTTCTCTGAAGGAATGTAAGATGCCTACAAAGTGAGATTTTGCTGAAAAGCTACATCCCAAGCTACAAAGGCTAGTCTGCACAGGGTAATATCTGGCTCCTGCTTGCTTGTTTGTTTAAACAGGTTGGGAGGGTGGCCTAATGGTTAAGTTGTTTGCTTTGCAAGCACAAGCTGCAGGCTTTGAGTCTCACAAGGGATAATTGGCTAGGCTTAAAATGGCTTGCAAAGGCAGTTAGCTTAGTACTAATCTATGAACCACATCACTGGGGTGTCATCTGTAAACACTTGTAAAAGTACCAAGGACAATGATTGATTTAAAGAGATGAAGCATTTAAGAGAGCTAACATTTGACATGCTGATGTGTTTTGGTCATCTTTTTTAGTTTCAAAGACCCTGCACTTTTATCCCCATAGACACTATCCCCAAACCAAAGTCTGAGGCGTCTGTAGTAATCAAAGCAAACAACCACACGCTCTGCAAGGATGAAACTTTATTGTATTCATTGATAAAGGCTGAATAGCCGAAACCGGTCTGGATTTGAAGGAATTATAAATAAATAATCATTATTTCTTCATTACTGCATGTTCACTATCATTTTTTGCTGGTCGTTGGTGGTTTACAGCGTCTGTAGTAATGCCTGCACTGAAGCATGAGCAAAGAATGTGAGACCTGAATTATGATAGTAGATATATGGTAGAGACACAAAATCTATTTCACAAATCCTAGAACTGGAATTTGTAAAGTCAAGGGATGTTGGTTTTAGTACCATAGAGATTTCAGATGCCATTATAACTTTCTCATATGGAGTCTTGCAAAAGGTATCAAGATTATCATTGATGCCACAAGTCTCAAAAAATTAAGGAATTCCCCCACTAAGACCCCAGGAATAGATCCAAATACAAAACTGTTCTTTCCTGTGGAAGAAAAGCTCTTTGAAATGAGGTCTCCAGCAGAGATCCCAGAAAAAATCAATCCTATGAGGAGTCATATAAGACTTCTGAATATTCTCTTGGAATCTCAGTCTGTGCAGGGTATCCATTACCCAAGTAAGGGATTCCTGACCTTTGAAAAAGACTGAAAAAATAAAAAATGTCATCTAAATAAGGAAACATATGAAATCCTTGCAGTCTGCAGTAGGCTATCATAGGCAGGGCCGGCCTTAGCTGAAATGGCACCCTAGGCGAAGTAGTGCTCTGGCACCCCTTAAGAACCACCCACACCATAGTCATGAAACACCCCTATTTGAGCCACACCCACAGGGGTCACTCCCCAAGAAAGCCACTCCAGTCATTTCCTTAAATTAGTTAAATGCATTGGAAAAATAACTACATTACAAGGTATCTTTAACTACAACTACCTCTGCATAGTATTTTCTACTTTAAATACCAGAGCCAGATCACAGTCAAATAGGGCCCTAGGCAGGGTAATAGACTGCCCCCCAGAGCAGCCCCTCCCGCAGCAACCCCCTCCCCCCAGCAGCAGCCCCCTCCTCAGCCATTCCAGTGTTCCATTATTTGGTTATTTCTCACCAGTTGCCATGCATACTGTTCTCTTATTTGCTTCTACAGGGATTACAGATATTAAAATAAAGTACCACAAACACAGGCAGGTAACCATTTGCTAAACAATACAGTCTCGTAATGAAAACAGACTTAGCATAAGCAGTAAACTTCTCTGCCCTTGAAACTCACATTCATTGAAATGGAAACACTCATTAGGTGAAACGGCATGAAAACCCACATTCAGAGAAAATGCATCTGACCAGTGAAGATTTAAGTTTACATTTGGGCTGTTTTCAAAACAGACACCTTGCACACATATTTTAGGGCCATGCATACGTGCATTTGTTCCTTGATTCACCTTCCTGATTGCTCTGAATTATATTCCCTGGATAGTACAGCACGAGTTAGAAAGTGTTTTAAATTTGTAGTTTTAAACATTCTTTTAATAAGCAATGAAACAAAATGTATGAACCAATAACTACCCTTTTCAGAAAATTTCAACCATAAAAGCCCACTCAAGACTTCTGTCATTACAATCCACCAATAGTACTCCATACACACAATCTCTGCAAAAGTAAAATCATCTGAATTCCACATTAAAGAAATCTGTAACTAATGAAGAGGTTGCTACGGGCAAAACAACTTCACATATCAATGTTTTATCTACAAATTCAGTGCCTGCTGCCTTTGAAGAATTAACTGCCTATATTACATTACAAAATTGGTAAACTGGTAATATTGCAATAGGAAATGACTAACAAACCAGCAAGTTCATAGTCACTAGGCATCTCATGCAAAGGACATACTCAGTAGTGTAGAACCCCTATCCCCCTTATAATGCACCAAATAATCAACAATCATATGGGCACTGCATCTACATGGTGTGGGAGTAGAATCCACAGCCTTCTGCACCAAAGGCAATTATGCTATTAACATGCTTTCATATTTTACAACATAGTGTGCCATTTGATAAACAAAAACAGCAAGTTGCACATAGAACATTTACACTTGGACTGTTTTAAATTTGTAGTTTTGAACATTTTTTCCAGCAAGCAATGAAATAAAATGCATGAACCAATAATGACAAAACCACCCATTTCAGAATATTTTAACCATAAAAGGCCTCTCAAACATCTGTCATTACAACCCACCACTGTTAGTCAATAAGGACAATATCTGCAGAAGTAAAATTCATCCAAATAATTCTACATTAAAGAAATGTGTAACTAATGAAGAGGCTGTTACTGGCAATCAACTTTACATTTCAGTATTTCATCTATAAATTCAGTGCCTGCTGCCCTTGAAGAATTGCGTACATTACATTAAAGAAAAAATTGTTAAACTGGTAATACTGCAAAAGAGGATGACTGAGAAACCAACAAGTTCATAGTTACTAGGTATCCTAAACAAAGGAGGGCACACTATGGAATGTAGAACCCCTATCCCCCCTTAAAATGCACCAGATAATCAGCAACTAGGGCACGGCATACCACGCTTCCATACCTCTCAACGTCTTGGCACAAGAAATCTGAACAAAGGCTAAAATTATGGGGGAGACAAAGGCCCCCAATCAGGGGCAGATTATAAATATTGCTCTTATAGACCTAGAAAGTTGCTACAATAACAGCATTTGTCTTCGCATGCATTTTCTGAAGGAAGTGAGGGGTGAAACTCAAATGTATGACATTTAGTTATTTACATCCTCAGTGATTTGTCAGAAAACCACAAATATTATGAGGACTAGACCAAAAATATGTGGCAAAAATCTGGACAGTTAAGAGGTATGCATAACTGTCAACCTTTTAGTACAAAAAATCTGGACAAAGCCTAATAATATGGATGCAATGGCTGAAAAAATAGGGACAGAGTTTAAATATTGCACTTTTTAACTTTGAAAGTTGCTCTAACAGAATTTGTGCGAAAATTAACAAAAGGTCTGCCGTGTATATCTAGTAGGGGTCAGACGGTTCCAACAATCCAGCAAAGCAGCAGCTGTGACAACCACAAAAGTCAAAGCCAAAAGTATAAGGAAAGGTTTCCAAGACCATGGAGACTGACTGAATAGCCTCACAGAATTTCTGGCAAAGCATTAGGTGACTGGTTGTGGACACTGTCTATACTGCTCCCAGCAAGGGTGCAAAACACTCAGACCATGACTGATGACACTGTTAGAAAGTTAAGGAAACAATTTAAGGAACTCCTGAACATGCTAATCTTTCTTTGTGGATGCAGTCAAAAGCAGTTGGTGGGACTGGATCCATTTTTGTAGAGAAGGACCTTGCAATAATTCAACTGTAGAGTTTACACAAATTAATAGAATCCATCTGAAAATGCTAAAAAAGCAGGGTGCAGTTTGGATGTCATTGTTTGCACACTTTTTTCCCCATGTTGTGTGAAAGGAATAGGAAACAGAACCCCTAGACTAACCATCAACAATTGTGATTCCTGCCTTCAGAAAAAGGGACAGAAGGGTGTGTTCTAACTAGACAGAGTTACTGCTTCACAGCTGGGATAGCCTGAGAGAGTTCTTTTGATAGACGAATCTCAGTAAGAAGCATTGTTGAGTCCATCACAGCAACATCTTCATCCTTGCACAAATAGGAATTCACCAGTAAGCTCTGCATAGTGGATCTGGCGAAGCCATATAAATGTATACACTCTGAATGCCTTCTCTAAGGTATGGGGTGTGGGGTCCGAGGAATGGAGTCGCATATTGTTTGGTCCCTGTACTTAAGTAGGCGTAGTTGTGTACACACACATCAAGTCAAACATGTTCAGATTGGTAGATGATTCAACCATAGATATGGTCTCAATTCTCCCTCCTGTTCACTGTTTTCAGTGCAAGGAAGTTCACAGTTTCAGTTCACAGGAGTGCAAGACAGAGTTAAGGTTTGAAGAATATCCAGTCTTGGGACATGAATTTTCCTGCTTGTAAATTATGTTGTCCTCACATTAACGGGATTGCCAGCAAACACTGGAAAGTGTTCTACAGAGTATGAAGCAGCTAAAATGAAAATCAGCTCTTCCAAAGCAGACAATTATTTTCTGGAAGAACAGGGGACTGTTCTTGGCAGGTGAAAGGCAAACAGCTATGCATAGGAGGAGACGTTTAACTAACTTGGTGTTTTGTTCATAAGCAAGAGTGAAGGGAACAAATGCATGGCTGCAGCTGTGACAGAGCTTCGGCCATTGTACCAGACTGTACTAGAATGGTGAAGCAAGAGCCAAGTTCTGGACAAAACTAGTAGTTCACCAAGCTATTTCCTCATCCACATCCTGGTGTAAAAGCCTCTCGTGTAGTGATCAAACAAATGAGACTATAAAAGCAAATGGCAGAAATGAGGTTCTTTCACAAGGCATTTGGGGTCAGTAACCATAACTGAGATCAGTGAGCTCCTCATTCTAAGTACAGATGGTGCTACATCTGTAGGAAATGTGGCAACTGATGGGTTTGGGTGCCTAGTAAGGATGGCCCCCTGGGCACATCCATACAGGATGTATACCAAGCTGCCCCACTAGGAAGAGGCTGCAGGGCAAACAAAGTATTTTGGATTGCTTATAGACAAATAGTGCAATGCGAATTTACATCCATGCAAAAAAGTGTTGAAATTCAGAAATGATGCATAATGCATGTCTTTTTATCTGTAAGCCACTGCATGCAGAGAAAGTACAGTTGTGTACCTACCATAAATGTAGATGTTCAAGTGTATTCACTGTTGCAGTCATTACACTTGCGTTATCCTGCTGGCAGGCTACCCGCAGTCGGCCTGAATTCCAAAGTCCTGGTCCAGCGTTGGTTGCTATCGCCTCTTCCCTAATGTCAGTGCGCCAGGGGTATAAAAGATGCAGCCGATGCCATTTTCTTCAGTTTTTCTTGCCCCAGATGGCAGGTGCCCCCAGAAGGGTAGGCTAAAAAATTATGCCAATAAAAAAGCATGCAGTAAAGTAAAACATAATCTTCATCTACAAGCAAATACACCACATAGGTTGTATAGTATATAGAAGTACAAATAAGTCCCAGCAAAGAAAGGGGGATGGTGGGTGGGTAACCTGGACTGCAACAGTGAATACACTCGAACATCTACATTTATGGTAGGTACACAACTGTACTATGTTCATCGTGTTTCACTGTTGCAGTCATTACACTTGGGTTAAATCCCAAAGCTGAGGTTGGGTGGCTGGGACTAAATAGAATTAGGAGTGGCTATGAGGCCCTGCAGAACTGCAGTGGCGAAGCCTGCTCTGGATTTAGAGTAAAGAGGTAAGTGGTAGTGCTTTGTAAAAGTGTGCACTGAAGTCCAAGTTGCAGCCTCCAAAATGTCCTTAGTTGGTACTCCCCTGAGGAAGGCTGCTGAAGTAGCTGCTGCTCTGGTTGAGTGTGGCCTGATGCCCTTAGGCACTGATTTGCCATGTTGAGAATAGCAGAAACGAATGCAGTGGGCTATCCATTTGGAAATAGTCTGCTTTGAGATAGCTTTTCCTTGAGATCCTGCAGCATATGCCACTAAGAGTTGCTCAGATTTTCTGAAAGCTTTAGTTTTGTCCAAGTAGAAGGGTAGCTGTCTGTGTAAGTCCAAAGAATGTAGAAGTCTCTCCCCCTTATTCTGTGGGTTTGGATAAAAGGTAGGCAAATGAATTGTTTGATTAAGAGCCACACTGGACACTACCTTAGGCATAAATGTTGGGTTTGTCCTCAGAGAAACCCTGTCTGGATGGAAAATTATAAAAGGTTCAACCGCCATTAGTGCATGTAACGGAGACTCTTCTTGCTGCAGTTATTGCTAAGAGCAGAGCTGTTTTCCATAAGAATTTTATCTCAGCTGAACTGGCTGGCTCAAAAGGAGGCAGTGTGAGTTTTTCCAAGACAAAATTGAGGTCCCATGCAAGTATTGGTGCTCTTCTTGGGGGTCTTATGTTTTTGGCCCCTCTGAGGTACTGTCTTAGTAGTGGATGTGAAAAAATAGGTGAGTCCGTATTGTAATGAGCTGAAATGGCAGAGGCATGAATTTTAATCAATGAAAAGGATAGGCCTTTGTCCAACATCTCAGTTAGGTATTGTAAAATCTGAGGAATATTTGGTACAAGCATGTCAATTCCTTGTGCCTGGTTCCAAGCACAGAATCTCTTCCACTTTTCTGCATATGATTTTCTGGTGCTGGGCCTCCTGGCCTCCAGAATAACATTCATAACTGCTTTGGAGAGAGGTGTGTTCTGAATGATAAACCAAAAACAGTGAATAGAGGAAGAGTCAAGCACCGGGCAGCTGAGATAAAAAAACAAGTTTATTGTAGATCACAACCTCCACAGAAACGTTTCTGTGGAGGTTGTGATCTACAATAAACTTGTTTTTTCATCTCAGCTGCCCGGTGCTTGACTCTTCCTCTATTCAGTGCGTTTGGTTTGTTTATTGGTTAGCGTTTTTTTGCACCGATCTTCCATTTCTTTTGTTTATTGGTGTGTTCTGAATGGTTACATTAGCAGCCAGATTTAGGGTTTTGACCTTGCTGTGCAGTATCTGATTGTTCTGTTGGGTCAGTAAAATGAGGAATCTGAGGCAATGTCCAGGCTGGGCCTTGAGACAAGCTCCTTAGGATTGGATACCAGTGCTGGCGTGGCCAGTCTGGGGCAATCAGGATCACTTTTGGCTTCTCGTCTGACCTTTAGGAGTACCTTGGGGAGGAGAGGTAGTGGAAGAAAGGCATATACTGTAAGGTTTTTCCAGCTGAATGATAGAGCATCCACTTTCCATGCTAGCTTGTGATAAGTCCTTGTGCAGAATCTCTGTAGTTGGCAGTTGTGAGGGGAGGCAAATAGATCTATGTCTGGGCATCCCCATTTCCTTGTTATTATGCTGAAGATTTGTAGATCTAGTTTCCACTCGTGAGGATCCATGAGGTTTCTGCTTAGTTCGTCTGCCAGAGTATTTGTTTTTTTCTGGCAGGAATTGTGTTTGTAGGTGTACTTGATAAGTCAGTGCTGTGTTCCACAAAATCATGGCTTGTCTGCAGAGGGGGTAGGAATGCGTGCCTCCCTGCTTCTTTATGTACCACATGACTGTAGTATTGTCCGTCTTTATCAGCAGTTGTCCTGGTTGAAGCAGATCCTTGAAAGCTGTCAGTGCATTTTGAACAGCCAGCATTTCTTTTAGATTGATATGAAGATGCATTTGGCTTGTGGGCCATGTGCCCTGAATAGATTTTCCTGCCATGTGGGCCCCCCAGGCATAATCTGATGCATCTGTTATTGTCTGCCTAGCAGTGGGTAAAGTGAAAGGCTGTCCCTTGTTGTGGTGATAGGCCTGTGCCCACCATCGAACTCCTGTTGCAGGCAGGGAATGAGTGTAATTAATTTTTCCAGGCTGTGGCAATGTTGAGTCCAAACACTTTTTAGATACCATTGTAGTTTCCTCATATGCAGTCTTGCATATGGAATTAACAGAATGCAGGATGCCATAAAGCCCAAAGCCTGCAGAATCTTTCTTGCAGATAACTGGGTTTTTGTTGCCAACATTTCGAAGTAAGAAGTCAGTTGCCTTTGTTTGTCTGGCGTGAGATAAGCCATCTGGGCAGTTGTATTTAAGCTTGCACCCAGGAATATTATCTCTTGTGAGGGTACTAGTTTTGATTTCTTTTCGTTTACTTTGTACCCTAGGCAAATTAGCAATCTTTTTACAAACGTCAGATGTTTTAGTAAAATGTCCTTGTTCTCTGCTTGAATAAGGCAGTCGTCCAAGTAGGGATATATTTGAATTCTTCTTTGTCTGCAAAAAGCAATTACTGGTGCCAGGCATTTTGTGAAGACCCTGGGGGCAGTAGATAAGCCAAAGGGCAGTGCAGAGAATTGGTAGTGCACTGAGCCAGCTATGAATCTGAGGTATCTTCTGCAAGATTGTCTGATTGGGACATGCAGGTATGCCTCTTTTAGGTCCAAAGTTACAAGCCAAGCCTTCTTGCCTAGCATGGGCAGAAGCTGCTGCACAGTCAACATTCTGAATTTTGGAACGTCCAGAAAAGTGTTTAGAATAGACAGGTCCAGTATTGGTCTCCAGGCTTTGTCCTTTCTGGATACCAAGAAAAGTTGTGAGTAAAATCCTTGTCCCTGCTCCTGTAGTGGTACTCGCTGAATGGCCCCCATGTCCATGAGGGATGAAACTTGTTTTTGTGCCTTTGCCCATTGATTGTGTGGCAGGTCTGGCATCTGGCATGCCTCTTGCCTTTGGCAGGGTGTGAAAGTGGAACCTGTAGCCTTGAGACACTATATTCAAGACCCAATTTGTCCTGGGTGATCATGTACCAGTTTTCTGAAAAAAGTGCTAGTTTTCCCACTAAGGGAGCTTCCAAAAGGTAAGTGCTTGGTACTGGTAGAGGAAAGTCATTGGGACGGTTTCCTATAAGGTTGAGATTTGTCTTGACCGCTTTTGGAAGTAGAAGTACCCCATTGTTTAGGCCTGCATGAGCCTTGGGGCTGGGATCTGCCTCTAGGGCGTCTGTACCTGCCTCTTTGTGGCCCGTCTGACACTGGAAAGGACCAATTTTTTGAAGGCCAGTTCCTGCTAAATCTGGGTGGCTGTACCTGTAAGAAATCCTTAACTGTCTGCATAGATTTCGCTTTATCCTCCATTTTCTTCAACACCTCTTCTGCCTTAACACCAAACAAAGTATCATGCTGTATTGGAGCATCTAATAATTTTGCTTTAACATGATCAGGCAGATTCTGTTCCTTAAACCAAGCATGCCTCCTAATCACAGGACCCGTTACAGCTGCCCTACAAGAGGCCTCCAAAGAATCAAAACCACATTGCAAAGTATGTTTTCCCACTTGTTCAGCTGCATGCAATAAATCCTGCATTTCCTTGTTCTCTGGACATTCAGAGTTAGTCAACATTTTCTGTTTTAATAGTGACATTCGGTATTGCTGATATTTAAGCATATGAAATTGACAATTTAAGGCCCTTACAGCCAAGGTAGCAGAAGTGTAAATTTTTTTCCCCCATCTGTCCAGTGCCCTTGAATTTCTATCAGAGGGGACAGGGTTTTTAGCAGTGGAAGCTTTGACTCCCTTAGGACCCTGAGATATGGTTTCTGGGTCTACAGCAGGGTTTTTATATAGAAATTTATGGGAATCTGGGACCCTGTAGCAGGTGGTATAGAGTCTGGAGACAGGCCAGGCCGGACTCTGAAACAACATCATCTACAATGTCCAGAACAGGGGGAATAGCAAGGGACCTGTGCTGAGGAAGTAAAAGAAAATCTCTGAGCCTTTTCTTAGATTCTGAGTAGTCCTGGCTCTCCCAATGAAAGTGCTCCCTCATGGTATGCAGGGTTTCCCCAAAGGAGAAATCTTCAGGAGGAGAAGCTGAAGGAATAGATTCTTCAGCATCAGAATCCTCATAGGGAGGAAGAGAGTATTCCTGATCAGAGGAGGAATCAGAGGAAATGGAAACCTGATCTGAAGATTCATATTCTGTCTCTTGCCTAGGCTACTTAACAGGAAGGGGATGGGAACCCCTGATCAAAGTAATGAGGTCTTCGGCCATTTTGAGCATCTGTTTTTTAGGCATGGAAGCCTGTCCTGGAGAATGCTGTACTTGTTTCTGTGTCTTTAGAGCTGCTTTAGTCTTTGGCTTAGTAGCTGAAGATAGCTTTACATATAACTGAGTTGGTCTGAAAACACCCTTAGAAGCCAATGCCTGCGCAGCGGCTCCAGACCCATCTGAGGGAATTGTTTCCGAGGATCCAATATCTTGAGTTTCCAGAGGCCCAGTCGGCTCCATGTGGGAGTCGGACGTGGCCTGTGGCTCTGAGGTAGTGGGCATTAAGGGCTGCGAAAGTGCCTCACTGAGAACCGGCGAACAGACGACTAGCTTAGCGGGAGCCTCATCATCGGTTTTGGACCTCGGATGCCTGTCCTTGTCTTTGTCCTTGTGTTTTTTTTAGAAATGCCGGTCATTGGCTGTTCTGATGGCATTATACAATTGAATCTACGTCCGGAGTAATGAAATGCAAAATCGTACTGACGCTTTATAGTGCGTTGGTTAAATCTAGCACAAAACCGACAACAAGCAACGTCATGGTCAGGGCCTAGGCAAGGAATACAGTAAGAGTGAAAATCCTTATAAGGTATTTGCTTCCCACAAGAAATACAATTGTTAACTTTTTCTGACATCGGACTGGAGCAAGAAAAAAGTTTCCCCAATGGGGTACTTAGCTTTAATGAAGACTTCGGATCTGAAATTCGATTTCGAAAATCTCAGGAGTCGGCCAACTGGCACTTGCGAACTGCTTTCGCTTCGGGCAACGCGGGGCAAGAAAGACTGAAGAAAATGGTGTCTGCTGCATCTTTTATACCCCTGGCGCACTGACGTCAGGGAAGAGGCATCAGCAACCGACACCGGACCAGGACTTTGGAATTCAGGCCGACTGCGGGTAGCCTGCCAGCAGGATAACCCAAGTGTAATGACTGCAACAGTGAAACACGATGAACATCTTCTGAATATTAGCACTGTGTAAGTTCTCAGTGTCAGTCTATGGTCTGCCATGAATAGAGCATTACCACCATTACCTTTAGTAGGCTGTGGTTTAGAAAATAAATGCAGGCTTATCTGAACTGTTTTTCTGTTTTATAAATGGGTCCTGGCTGAAAATGGGCCAGCATGGTCCAACATACCTATCTTAAACAAACAGATTAAATCTTCCCAACTAGGCAAGTCATTATATTACAATGATCTGGGAGATTATCAATACTTACTACCCATTATACCTTTCATTCAGCCCCATAGTACCCGTTTTCGACTAATTTAAATTCCACACATTCCTACCCTCTCATGCAACACACAGACATGCACCTTTTTTCTCATACACACATCTCTACTCTCTCAAAGAGTAACACATGCACTTTACCTCTCATACAAACAGAAAGACTTAATTTAAATTCCATACATACACATACGTACATACACATACACTTTCCCTCACATACAGAAGCCCGGTTTAAATGACACACACACACACACTTACCTTCTTTTTAAAATGAATGGCCACATGCGCACACGTCAACTTAACCCCTCTTTTAACTTTACTACTAGTTTAACTTCCGAGCGACTGAAGAACTTCTTTACATCTACATTGGCATGCGTGTATGAGACGCATGTTCTTCCTTAAAGGAGAAGACTTGTCATTTAATTGTTGAAGCCTCCTGGCCAACCTGCAGGCTGCAGCTACAAAAGTGGAAGTGTGGTCGCCCCTCCCCCTCACCCTATGGTTCTGCTGCATGCATAATTAGAAAAATAAATACCTGCAAATTGCGCCCTTTACATGGAGGGCCTGTACGGCGCCATAGGCAATCCCCTAGTTCGCCTATGCCTAACGCCGGCTGTGATCACAGGAGCTAAAACATCCTTAGAACAGTAGACAGCCCAAAGGATAAGGCAGATAACTGATAATGTGATCCAGATATACAAAATCTTAAATGCCCCATATTTGGATCTATAGGGATGTGATGATCTGCATCTTTTAAATCTAAGGTCACTAAGAAACTCAAATTAGGAAGAAATTGGTCTCCAACAGGCTTATTTTTTTGGCACCAGAAACGTCACAGAATAAAATCCTTCTCCTCACTGAATAGGAAGGGCAGTTTTTATCACATCCTTAGCCAGCATATGCTGGATGACAGCAGTGAAAAGAAGAGTTTGGTCTGGTGGATGGAGGGAAATCCCTTGAAAAAGAAGAAACTCCCACTGCCCTCTTTAGCCTTTATGGATTACTCTCAGGCCCACCTGCCTGAAACAATCTGCTGCCCTTGACAGAAAATGAAGTTCAGACTTTTTGGAAGAATCAAAGAACTGCTGGGGGGGGGGTGCTGGAGGAAAGTCCTTCATGTTTTCATTCAGGCTTATTAGGCTAACCTTTGTTCTGGAGGTTCCTCCTTTCATTTTGCAACCTCCCCGACTCTGCTTTTTAAATGTCTGCATAACAGCAGTTTGCTGGGTCTATTCATTTTGCTTTTTACTGACTTCAGATAATGAAGTTTTTAGTCATATGGTAAACTTGGAAAAGGGGGCTGAAACATTTGAGGAGTCCCTTGAATCAGGTTCTCCTCTCATCACACCTTTTAATGATCTCTGCAACAGAAGTTCCAAAAACTAGTTATCTATCCAAGTGAGAATTCAAACTTTCATTTTAATATCATCTCAGAAGGTTTTTGAAGATGCAATCAGGCAAATCTATCCAAGTGAGAATTCAAACTTTCATTTTAATATCATCTCAGAAGGTTTTTGAAGATGCAATCAGGCAAACCTCCTAACAGTTCCAGTGGCAGCAGCTCTGGAACTAGCATCAGCAGAGACATATGCACATTTTAAACAATGGATAATGGCTTGAGAAACAGTAGAAGCCAAAATATACAAAGCAATTTTTTCCTCAAAAGAGGTAACAGATGCCAAAACATTCCTCTTATTCTCATAAGTGGCCAAACAAACAAATGAGCCTGACAGTTGAGAATTCTAAAAACAAGAGTTCAGAACCATACACCTTTTCCCATACTTAACAAAAGACTTCCCATCCCAGCCAGGAAAGGGATCAGTATTCACAAAATGCTTAGCAGCTGGGTTTACTAAACCTATTGCTACTGGGTCAGGTATGGAATTAGTAAAACTTAAAAGTCTGAAGAATTTTATATAATCTGCTATTTTTTTTTTGGGGGGGGGGGGGGGGGCAACAGGCTAATGGTCCAGGAAATTGTGAGCCATAACAAAAAACATCCTCCAAAACAGAAAGAACAGGAGGAATAGGCAAAAGGTCCAGGAAATTCCAGTTGTAATAAATCATAATATTTTCCAAGGGACTGAGAAACATCACTGTTTTTCCACTGAAACAACTGATCCCTTCTGAAAATTGTCTTGGAGAATGAATCCTTCACTTGGATTATCCAAAGACACACTTTCTATAGAAATATGTGGAGATATTACATTATCTTTCGCTCCACACTTCTTTTGAGGCTGAAACTCTTACATCTCTTAAAGGAAAGAATCACGTTTTCTTTTAACTGAACCAGCCATATAAAAAGGGTAAACAGCCTGCAATAGCCCCTGAGCTAAGCCCAATAAATTAGTCCTATTCAGTGTCAATAAGATAGAAGAAGACATATTCTTAGTCTTTTGTTTCATTTTGATAAGAACTCCTGAAGAAACAGACCCAAAATTGCCAAAAATCACTTTCCTAGGGATGGGCACAGTTTTTTGGTTAAGCAGAGAGGTATTCCTTGCCTCTTTTCCCAGGACTGACAACAGTGTCTCTCTCCTGCTATACAACCTATGGTCTATAGTGGCTGTACTGACTACACCAGCAGGACCAAAGGAAAAAGATAAGTGGTCTAAGGAACCATCTTTGGTCAAAGCAGTCACCCCCCCACCTGTGGCTGAGGCAAAATATCAGTCTTCTGTGATGTCAAAGGCTAAACATTTTTCTTTCTGTGGCTGGAAGAAGGTACAACCAAGAAACTGGAAGGTTGTTATATGGCTAAGCTGAAAAAGGTGTCCAATTTCCAGGGACCTTATTTATTTATTTTATTTTACATTTGTTGACCGGGCTAGTCTGGCTGGACACATGTCCATTTTCAGTAGAGACCCGCGGAGAAAAACTATACAACAGTTAAAGTCACAGTACATAATTACAAGTAGAACAACATGATTGTTACATAACATCATAGTACTAATATGGTTTACAATTGTGTACAAGCAATAATTCTTAAAAGAAGCTAGGGTAGAGCTTGCTAAGTAAGTTTAAGCTCTGTGGCAGGTTAAACTAAGGTAGAGTTCTGTTTCTCAAGAAGAGCACATGCTAAGTGAGTATTAAACTCAATAGCAGATTAAGGAAAGGCAGTGTTAGTAGTAACTTTAGTAGACTGAAAATCATATATTTACAGTGGTTGGTAGGAGACAGGATGAGAGTATTAAGAAAATCCAGGCATAAAAAATGAAGGAGGAGAGGTTTTAGTCAGGATTTGTGCAAGGGCATAGCCAGTGAGTTAGAAGATATTCCTTAGGTTGCTTTTTGAATAGAGATGTAGAAGAGAGAGATGAGAGTTCCCTGGGAGCAGGTTCCAAGCTTTCCCTACAGTGTTTGAGAACAGTGTGTCCCCGGCCTTATTGTTGGATTTATGTATAGTTACTAGTAACCTATAGGCTGAGCGAAGGTTTGAGAGATTTTTGTAAGGGGTGATAAGACTAGTTAATATTGGAGTATTAGTAGCATGATATAAGATCTTGTGTGTGATAGTAAGTTGTTGAAATAATAGTTGATTTTGGAGTTCAAGCCATCCAAGTTGTTTTAGATTCTGACAATGGTGGGTTCTGAATGGGGAGTTTGTGACGTATCTAGCTATGTTGAGTGCCAGTTTGTTAAGATTGCTTTTTGAAAGACTGGTATAAATGGGAGAGGCATAGAGTAGTGTGGAGATGAGATGGGTGTGGGCAATAGTAGTTCTGGCAGTGGGGGTAAGGTAGGGTTTAACTCTGTAAAGGGTGCCTAGCTTTCTATTAACTGATTTTATGGTGGTATTGATGTGTATGTCGAAAGTAAAATTATGGTCAATTATCACTCCTAAGAGTTTGGTGGTAGGTTCTGAAGATACTATAGTACCATTTTTGGATGTCACTGTAAGGTCTAATTGAGAGGACTTTATTGTAGGATTGAAGAGCAATAATTTTGTTTTTTTTGGTGTCCAGGAGAAGGCAGCATTGTAGGAACCAATTTTCAACTTTACTGAATACATTCTGGGTAAGCGATTGGAGTTTGGGTAAGGAAGTAGCAGAACAAATTAGCGTAGAGTCATCTGCATATTGTATGCAGGTGGCTTGAGGAATTGTAAGATTTAGATCGTTAATAAAAATGGAGAATAGGAGAGGGCCTAAGACAGAGCCCTGAGGTACGCCAAGGGAAACAGGGAGGTGTGTAGAGAGTTCCTTGTCCCAGAGCACAGCTTGTTGTCTGTTTTCTAAGTAGGACTTAAACCAGTGTAGTGCCTGTGCATCAAGTGAGAGAGATTTAAGTATATCCAAAAGAAGACAATGGTTAACCATATCAAAGACTTTTGAGAGGTCAGTAAAGAGGACCGATGATAGGGAGTTGTTATTTCGATTTTTGTTGATACAATCAGAAAAGGATAGAAGGGCAGAAGTTCTTTTGTGGAATGGTCTAAAGCCATGTTGACAGGTGCCAAGTAAATTGTTATGGAGATGGTGGTCAAGTAGTTGTCGGTGGATACACTTCTTCATTATTTTTGCTAGTGGAGAGAGTAGGACTATAGGGAGAAAGTTAGAGAGTACACCTTTATGAAGAGGAATGATATGGGAGATTTTCCAGATAGTTGGGAAAGTTCCTTCAGTGATTGTTCTGTTTAGAAGTATGGAGATGGGATAGGCTATGACTTTAGCTGATTTCTGTAGATATTCGGCTGGTAGGAGGTCACTTGAAGGGGTGCCTGGTTTAGGTCTTTGGAGAAGGGTGCAGATAAGAGATGTAGGCACAGGTTGTATATGAAATGAGGGAGACAGGTTAGTTAAAGTGGGTGACACGTTAGTGGTAACAGAGGGTAAAGAATTGGCTAGAGATTGGATTGCATCAGTAAAGAAGGTATTGAAGGCATTAGCAATAAGTTTAGGATTGCCATGGGTAGAGCCTGTTGGGGTTAGTGTTTTGGAGTGGCCTGGATGTAATAGCTTATTTATGCCTGACCAGAATTTCTGTGGTTTGTGCTGGTGGGTTTGTTGGAGTCGAAAGTAAAAGTTTTTCTTGTCAAGGAGTACAGAAGTTTTAGAAGAGTTCCTCAGTTGCTTAAAATATAGGTGGTCCATTGGATTTTCAGTAGTTCTCTATTTGGCCCAAATTTTATTTCTAAATATGATCTTTGTCTGCTTTCATTTGTAAGCCATGGAGCAGTTTTTCTGTTGTTTCTGATGGATCGAACAGGGGCATGACAGTCTAAGATTTGTAGGAATTTAGTGTTGAAATATAACACTGCCTCCTCTAGTGGTAGGTATTTTAGAGGTGACCAGTCACATGCCTTAAGTTCGGTTTGGAAGCTTTCTTGGTTAAAATTTTTGTTAAACCAAGTAATTCTAAATACGTTAGAGTTAGGAATGCTGATCTTATGTCTACATACAAAGGTTAGAGAGTGGTCACTAATATCATCTGGAAGGGTGCCTGCTTTGTAAGACAAGGGATGATTGTTAACAAGGATCCAGTCTAAGGTGATTTCTTTGTTATTAGATTTATGGATTCTAGTAGGGGGAGGTAATTATTTGGGAAAAGCCATATAGGTTTATACGGGTTGTTGGGTTAAGTGAAATACAGCTAGTCCAGTCATTACTAAAGTCACCCAGTACTATGGTTTCTTGGGGTAAGTAGGTAGAGAGCCAGCTAAGGATGTTTTCTAGGGTATTGATATTATTTCCCGGAGGAAGGTAGGAGCATATTAAATAAATGGCTTTGAAGGTATTGATTTGTAATTTTACTCTAAGGGTTTCAGCATTATTACTTGTAGGAAGCTGCATATCAAAAGAGGTAACTGGCAGCTCAGATTTGATGGTTACACCCCCACCCTTTCTGGTTGAGTGATCTATTCTCAAAATATTATATCCAGGTTGGGTAATTTCATTATCCTAGGTTGCTGGTTTTAGCCAAGTTTCTGTAAGGCATAGGATGTTAAAAGAATGCACATCTAGAACTGCATGAAGGTAGGCTATTTTATTATTTATGCTGCATATATTCAGATGTGCTATAAGGAGGGAGTTTGAGGGTCTTGCTTGGTTGTAAGAGGTGGAGGGAAATGAGGGGAGGGGGTTAGTGTTATCTAAACTGTTAGGGCCAGGGTTGGGGTGAATATCACCAGCTACTAGGAGGTGTAGATGGGGTCGGACTGTAATCTTTAAAGGTTTGGAGAAGACATATAAAGATTTTCTGGATTGGAAATAAGCTATATGAGCAAGTCTTTGATACTTAGGAAGCAAGTAGGAGGGTACTGAAGTTAAGTTTATATGGTTAAAGGAGGATGGCTGTGTTATTAGTAAAGTATGCTATGAGGGGTAGTGAAGTTCAGAAATGTACGGATGTTCATCGGCTGTAAGTTTATAGGATACAGATAGAAAAGTAAGAATAGGGGAAAGGAGTAGTATCCTTGTGTGTTTGGACATAGGAATAATGGCCATTGTAAAGTATAAGATAGAGATAAAGTGCAGATGATCAGGAGTAGAGATGAAACAAATGTAAAGAGATAGGGTATACAATGGGAGAGGGTGAGGCGGTAGGCTTTATATAATGAAAGAGTAGTTAATGAAAGTAAGTAAATGATACGTGATAAGTATGTAATAGGATAATGAGATAGGATTGGGGATAGGGCTAGAAGGTAAGGGGTGTGGTCAAAGAGGTATAAGTGTAGGTGCACTGGGGGTGGGTGAGATTTGGGGGTAGGGTAGGACAGCGGAGTGAGCCTGCAGGGCAAACGGAGCAGGCAGACTCAGAAAGTGAAAGGCTACAGAGGAAAAACAATCAGTAAGCAAAAGAGACAGCAGCTTCAGTAATGGGGTAGGGCAGAAGGAGCGTATTTTAAAGCAAAAAGTGATGATGCAACATGGGAAATAGAAAAATGAGAGGAAGATACAGCATGAGATAAGAAAGAGTGAAAATTGGTTTATTCCTAAAGTAAAATTCAGGGAGAGAGATACCTTTGGTAAGGGCTAATTCATGGGTATGTGGAGCCACCTGGTGGCGACAGCAGAAATGGCTGTAATAGGGATCATACAGACTAGTGTTTGGTGGATAAAATAAATATCTGAAGGGCAGAGGTACAGAGGCAGGCTGCGGTCGGCTGCAAGCACGCTGCAGGCAAGAGAGCCAGACTCACCAGGGTAAAAAAGCAGAAAAAATAATACACAGTTATGTGCTTAGGTAAAAATAGGCAACATACAGCATTCACTGAGTGAAGGGGTAAGCGCACAGTAGGGTGCATAGGACAGAAGACGCTCTTCAGACAGTTTTTGGAGGTGATCTTCCTTTCTGTTGGACGCAGTTTAAGCTTCAAGCTTTAAACCTAAGCACAGAGGGAGTACCCGGGGGTAGAACGGCTATAAAATAAAGAGATAGGGCAAATTATGAGTTAGGCAGGTATAGAGAGGCACAGAGTAGGCTAGTAGAAAGAAAAAGCTAGGCTGGACTGTAAGACAGAATATAAGAGTTAGGGAAAATACTAGAAAGCAGGGGGGGGAGTATTAGAGGGACATACAACAGGGAAAGGTCAAGATATAGAGAAAATGACAGTTTCCCCTAAAACCCAACAATGAGCGAGACACCCAGTTATAATATTAGGTAGGCAGAGAGAGCTGCAAGTAGAAACCCGCATCTTTGGTCCCACAAGAACAGTAGTGATAGAGGCTATAGTACAGGGGAAAGGAGGAGCAGCAAGGGTAATCATACAATTTATAATACAACTGCAGCAGAGGTAACAGACACTACACACAAAACAGTTTCAGTAATTGCAGCTAGAGAATATAACTTATAAACAGTATTATACGTTGTAAATTGCATAAAATCAATGCTAAGTATTGAGCACATAATCCATTAAACATACACAAAGGATATTTATAGCAAACAATGAGAGGATATAGAGAAACTAAGCAGGCTACATCAATATAGAGACTATGGCTGGCGTAATAATGCTGTGGGGTAAACACACAAATAGTCAAGTAGCACTTTCCTATCGCAGCCACATTAAAGTAGTATACTCATTGTCGTTACCAACCATACAGTAAAACTAGACATAAGGTAACTAGTCTCGGGCAGGATAAACCAGACTTTTTACAGCAGTACCAGGCCTATATGGGACAGAGGCTCGGCCACAACACACTAACACAAAACTGAGAGCAAAACACAGTACACTTACAAACCCATTGAAAGACTATTACACTCTAATGCATGGGGAGAGATAGGTCTCCTCATAAAAAGCCAATTAAACACAGCTAATAAGATGAGGGCACATAGAATTTAAACAAAAACACAAACAATTATTTACACATGAATTGTATAAGATGACCACTGAGGCCGACTCTTACCAATAGGCGAGACAAGCAGCCGGACCACAGGACAGAATTGGGGAGACAGGGTTCTCACTGACCTTAGCAGCAATACGTGATAAAACAAGTAGGCTGCAAAAAAGTAACGTTTTCCTTGAAAAAAAAAAATACAGTAAAAAGCAGTTTAAACAATTACTCCATCTCCAAAAAGTAAAATATCACCAGTTTCCTACAGAAAAAGTAGTTTTAAATTAGTTTTAATAAGGGTTTATTCTTCTTCTTCTTTCAGCTTTTTCCCGGTTAGGGGTCGCCACAGCGGATCACCTGTCCGCTCATGATTGACAGTGGAGCTTTACGGTGTCGAGTTGCCAGCCCGGCGCCCAACCTTCCACAGAAGGCGCACACACACATGCACACATTCACACCTAGGGCCAATTTAGAGTGTCCAATCCACCTATGGGATCCCGTCTTTGGGATGTGGGAGGAAACCGGAGCACCTGGAGGAAACTCACATGACCACAGGGAGGACATGCAGACTCCGCACAGAAGGCACCCCAAGCTGAGAAATCGAACCGGAGAACCTCTTGCTGTGAGGCGGGAACGCTAACCACTGCACCACCGTGGCCGCAGAAAAGAAAAAAGTAATGCTCTTGTTTAAATGTGAACAAAAGTCACATAGTCAATAAAACACCTTTCCTAGCTAAAATATAAATATTTTATAATAAAACTAAGTTTTCTGTATATATATATATAAAAAGGAACTTATCTACCCATCAAAACAACAGCAATAGCAGAGTGTCGATCCTTGAAAGCCAGGAGTGGAGTGCTCTCTTTGGCAGCAGGAAAGCTCTGAAGGTTGTGATGCCCAAATCTGACTCTTGGCTCATAAACCTGATAAATGGTTTAGGCACATGGAAGCTATCCCAAAGCTTTGAAGCTGGTGGGCTGTTATGTCCTTGGCAGAACATAACACATAGGTTAGGCTACTTCAGCAGTGATCAAATTAAGAAGCTCACAAGTTTGGTGGCATGTAACAAACATTAGGATTTGCCCTTAATTTTTTTTTTTAATTTTTTTTTTATTTAACATTTGTTGACTGGGAAAGTCCAGCTAGGACAGAGCCTATTTTCAGCAGAGGCCCAGGAAGAAATGCTCCAGATGCATGTCTTTACAATGTGGGAGGAAACCGGAGTACCCAGAGGAAACACACATGAACGCAAGGAGAACATGCAAACTCTGCACATAAGGCACCCCAGCCGAGACTCGAACTGGAGAACCTCTTGCTAAGAGGCGACATTAACCGCTGCACCACTGCATCACCCTTTAAAATCTTCCTGAAAGAGATCTGAACTGTTGCACTCTTCAGTGGTAGGATAGAGGAGGACAGTAGAGGACAAGGCAGGATGTAGTAGGAAGGATAATGTCAGGGATAAGTGAACTGACCAGTTGGTACAGCAGTCTGTTCTGGGACCAGAACTAATGTTTGTCTCAGATATGTCAGACGAAATTGAGAACAGGGTAAACATCTTTGCTAAATAAAAAAAGATACCTGCAGCAGCACAACATATAGAAGACTAAGGAAGGCATCGGACAAACTGATCATATAGGCAGAAAAGTGACCATTGCGACTTAATGCAAACAAATGCAAAGTACCTGCCGCTCATCTTGCTTCACAAGTGAAGACAAACAGGTGGGGTAGTTCATTTATCTGCTTTATTATGTAGAAACACATCAGGATGGATAGCAGCAGTACAAAACAAACAAACTGATTAACTGACAGACACAGACATGCATGCTTGCATCTCAACAGCTTACGACAAAATGGCAGTCAGGCTCGCACGTGATCAGTATTTATACACTTATACAAGTCCCTAGAAAGCTGCTTAAAGGTGTACATACATATTGATCGACATCCTCCCTCTTTAATGGATTACCTACATTATAATCACATTTGAGAATAGAGACATGCAATTGTACAAACAATAAGAAATAGACGCAATGCTTATGTCCAAGTTGCCGTGCCTCTGGAACATGGTCTAGAAATGCGACCCGATCTAGTGATAAAGCAATCAGAACTATGTTTAGCAACAGGGACAGTCATTGGTGAACAAATAGATTCTGGAGCTTTGGGATTCTTCTCAGGAACATGGATATTCAATGGAACGTCTTCTGGAACTGGAACACTAGATAATTCACTCTGAGATATACAGTCTTTCTTGCAGGTATGATACTGCACTACAGGCTCAGACACCGGGATCAAATGTTTCCAATTCCACCTAAATTCTGCTCCTTGTGATTCCATAATGTACAATCTCGGCTCTGTACATATACTCTTCATGACTCCAATCCAATCAAAACCTTTGGATGTCTGCATCCTCAATATCTCTCCTTCACATAATGGATCGAATGGTTTGCTGGTCTTATCATAACAACAGGACTTCTGGGATAAGCCCTTCTTCAACAGATGGGCTTTCACTGATCTGTTGTTCCTGACACATGGAACTAATAATTGACTACTGATTGGTAGTGTGGTTCTTGTTTCTCTCGACAGAAGTCTCTCTGCAGATGAACCAAGATGTTTAAGATTCAAGAAACCATCACTATTGTCTCATTTCAACTTCTCTAGTAATTGTTTCGCACTTTGAACTGCACGTTCTGCCAAACCATTTGACTGCGGATACTCTGGGTTACTCATAACATAAGTAAAGTCCCACTCTTCGGCAAATCTTTTGAACTGTTGGCTTGTAAACTGTGTGCCATTGTCAGAAATAATTTTGTGCGGACGCCCATGAACTGCAAAATGATGCTTTTGCTTAGTAATGACAGTACTGGACGCTAAATTAGGAAGTAGGTCAATCTCAGACCAATTTGAATAAGAGTCTACTAACACCAAATAATGTTGACCATTCCACTCGAAAATGTCTGTAGCCACTGTCACCCAAGGGAGTTCAGGAATCTGGTTTAGCGGAAGTGGTTATTTCTGTTGATGCAACTTAGTACCATTTCATACAGAACATGATAAAAGTACTCTCTCAATATCCTGTGACATAGAAGGCCAAAATACTAGTTCTCTCACCGTTCTTTTGGTAGAGTCTACTCCTGGGTGGCCACGATGCAAAACAGTAATATACTCTTATTGCAAGGACTTTGAAACAATCACCTTTGGACCTTTCATGATGATACCATGGTCTAACAAAATCTCATTTCTGTATGGAAAATATGGTTGCTAGGGTTGCCACCTTTTCAAATGCCCAAAGTGGGACATTTTTGGTAGAAATGTGAGATTTTGCAGGACAAAACATAACCATGGCCAGTGCAAAGTACAGAACTTCATTTTTTTGCCAAAATAAAAGCTTATTTTGTAACATTTGAGTTGCTTATGCTATTCCATACAATATTTATGTGTTCCAGATACAAAACAGCTGTATTATGCAATGTTTAAAGAAAACTTAAGAAATATATTTTGTCTTAAAATCTCAGGACATTTGCCATTTTTTAGTTTTTTTGCAGGACACAACTGGCCAAAGAGGGACAGGTGGTAACCCTAACGGTTGCACTTCTACTGGTAAGCTACACTGCTTTGATTGCCATCCTTAACTGATAAAGTAGTTGAGCTTCTGAAGAACTGGATCTGTGGCAAGACACGTGGAAGAAATACTTCTCACTTACATGACTTAAAAATCAAGTTTCTCATTTTCATGCTGTTCAGTGGTATTTCTGGGTGCTCTCGATAAAGTATCAGCAAGATGAAGAAGTTTGCCTTTTGTATAGACAAGACTGAAATTATACTTTTGTAATTTGAGCATCATACATTGCAATCTGGTAGGAACTGTATGCATAGGCTTTCTCAAGATAGTGACTAGAGGTTGGTGGTCTGTTTCGATCTGGATAGGTCTAAACATAATCATGGAACTTCAAACATGCACACACAGTTGCCAGGAGTTCTTTCATTATCTTGGCATACTGCATTTCAGTTTGGGTAAGAGTTCTTAATGCATAGACTACTGGTCTATCCTATTGAAGAATGACTGCAACTAGACCACAAGAAAGAGTAACTGGTTTGTGAACATCATAATGTCAAGAGAGTTGGTGGACTGGCAATTCTCTGTTTCAAGACATCAAATGCTCTTTGGTGTTGCTCTAACCATGACCAAGATACATCTCTGAGTGTGAGCTCTCTAAGCGGTGCTGAAAGTTGTCATAAGTGTGGAATGAACTTGCCTAGACAGTTAACCATGTCAAGAAAACGTTGTAGGGCTTGAACATTGTCTGGAGCTGGCATCTCAAGAGTAGCAGTTTGCTTAGAAGGATCTGGTCGTAAGCCTGAACTGGTAAATAAATGACCAACATAAGTAACTTCTTGTAGCCTGAATTTGCACTTCTGAGGATCCAGTTTAAGATTCACTTCACATGCTCATTCCAAAACTTTCTTGAGGTTTCTGCCATGCTCAGCTTCACCATTACCTCCTACTAGAATATCATCTACTATAATAGCACACAGACATCCAGAAAAAAATTGCTCCACTGCACCCCGAGACTTCACTGGCAGAACTTATCCCAAATGGCATTCTCAAAAATCTGTACCTACCAAAAGGAGTACTGAAAGTAATTAGCAATGAGGATTTTTGATCAAGCAAAATTTAGCAAAATGAACTCTCTGCATCCAAAACAGAAAAAAACAGTGGCATTTGGGATGAGAGCAGTGAATTCTTTGACTGCACGCATTGGGTGATGAGGCCTTTTTAGTGCTTTGTTCAAATCTTGTGAATCAATACATATTCTGATATAATCTGAGCTTTTCTTATGAGCCATGTCCATGGAAGATACCCATTCAGTAAGTTCATCTACTGGACAAATTACACCCTGTTGCACCATTTTATCTAGCTCAGCTTTGACTCTGTTCTGCATTGCTATTGGAGCTTTCCTTGCTGGTCTGACAACCGAACTGACCTCTGGGTCTAACGTCAGTACACAACTGGGAGTTTGCCTAGTTTGTCTTCGAAAAGATCAGCATAGGTAGTGAAAACAGACCGGGCGAAATTAGAAGAGTGGTCTTTCAAGCTAACATGGTGGACTTACTTATTAAATGAAAGTAGTCCCATTTTCAAACAGTCTCTGAGGCCTAATAATGACTGTAAGTGCCTTTTGACAACATAAAATTGCAAGCCATAGCTGTTCCCAGCACAGTAACATGAAAGTACTACTGAACCTTCTGTATGAATTTCTTCACCACCATAGGCAACAGGCTTTCCAAATTTTGCCCAATCAAGCTTCTCACCAGCACATACTGTAGCAATTGTTTATGCTAACATAACATTGCACTTTGAATTTGTGTCAGCTTTGAGTTCTATGGGTCTTCCATTTAACCGAACAGTACAAAATATTTTATTTTTTGCCCATAAATCTACTGCACTGACGGTTTCATTAAGCACTGACACACCAGCAAGATAAAAAGTAGGGTCACAGATTTCTAACTGAGCAACTTGTCTCTTGGAATTCTTCTTCTTCTTCTTTCGGCTTTTCCTGGTTAGGGGTCGTCACAGCGGATCACCTGCCTGCTCATGACTGGCAGTAGAGTTTTACGGTTTCAAGTTGCCAGCCCGGCGCCCAACCTTCCACGGAAGGTGAACACACGCACTCACACCCAAGGCCAATTTAGAGTGTCCAATCCACCTGCAGCATGTCTTTGGGATGTGGGAGGAAACCGGAGCACAGGGAGGTAAACCCATGCAACCACAGGGAGGACATGTAGGCTCCGCACAGAAGGCACCCCAGCAAGGATCGAACCAGAGAACCTCTTGCTGTGAGGTGACAATGCTAATTGCTGCACCACCGTGGCCCCCCCCAATATTCTCTTTTAGTAAAAGAATGTGTCCCTTTTGATTTACAAAACCTTTTGAAATGATTCCACTTATTGCATTTGTGGCACTGCTGACCAAAAGCTAAATATTTTTCTCTTTCAAACTCATAATATCCACCACAGTTCTGATAGTTAGCAATAAAACTAGGTGGGGGTCCATTCTTTGAGTTTGCTGACTACACTTTGGAGCTTGCTTGAAAGCTATGGGGTTTCCCAGTGAGTGTTATAGGACCTGCAACAGTCACCATGTGCTTGGGCCCGTTTCTTTTTACCACGTTCTACATACTATCAACGTCAGCTTTAGAAGTTACTGGAAGCATGCATTTCTCATTTGTAAGCATATCTGTGTGCTTTCTTGTATGCTCATATATTTGACAAATCTCAATGGCCTTATTCAAAGTTAAACCACTGTCATGAAGCAAAGTCTTTCTCACAGCATCGTTTTTAATAGCACATACAAGTCTGTCTTTTAACAACTCATCCCTTAAATCACCAGATCTGCACATTTTAGCTTTGTTTCTCAAGTCAGTTATATATGCTGCAAAAGTTTCAGCAGGCTTTTGATCTTTTGTGTAAAATAAGTGGCTTTCCATTGTAATGTTCATTTGAGGGTTACGCATTTCTCTAAATTTACGTTTTAAGCATTTGGGGTCTTCCTTTGACTCAGCAAGTACCACTATATGAAGGTTTTCCCCCTCTCCTGCAAATACAGCAAGTGCATACACAAATGAACGTTCCCTTTCTATGCTCCTGAACCAGCTAAATTAAGCAGAATAAATGCTTTTGTATGGTCATCTTTATCAGAAAATACAGCCTATATGAAAATTTCGTACTCATGCTCAAACGCTCTCCAATTTTCAGCAGTATTATTATCAAAGACAAGAGGTCCTGGTTTTCAAAAGCCATCTCCCATACCAACAAAGTATGCCCAAACACACTGAAAATATGGCCCTTCTAATTATATATGAAAATGCACACACAGCCAGTACTTGTAATTACATTCAAATGCACAATAAACTCTTTGAAACACTGTACTTTGCGAAATATGCTTTGATATTGCTGTATTTTGTGAAATAACTGTACTGTAATATTGCACAAACATACAAACACTTCTTACACTTCGGATATCTTGTAAGCTTTAATTAATGTGAAAAAAATAGCTCAAAGTGAAAAAAATGCTGTTGTTTTCCTTATTTTATACATTTTATGTGATTCGGACTTTATTTCAAACATTTTCTGTATTTGAATATTTTCATCAATATGTCGCAGTTTCAGACATTTCATTTAACAAGAAAGTTGTTTAGAGTGTTCTGAGTGCTTCATTTTATATTTTGCAAATAAGAAATCATTTAAGTAAGCTTTGATACCTGAAATTCATTACTGATTAAGTAAGCTTTGATACCTGAAATTCGTTATCGACCTGTTTGTGTGAGTTATACATGCAGTAGGGATGCTTCACTCCTCTATATTCCTCCACTTTTAACTGAGTGCCTGCAGTCCTGTATCTGGATCCCATTCTGACACCATTCGCTCGTCTTGCTTCACAGGTAAAGACGAACAGGCAGGGTAGTTTGTTTATTTGCTTTATTATGTAGAAACACATCAGGATGGATAGCAGCAGTACAAAATATAAACAAACTGATTAAATGACAGATTACACAGGCATGCATGCTTACATCTCAACAGCTTACTAAAGAAATGGCAGCCAGGGTCGCACATGCTCAGTATTTATACACTTGTGCAAGCCCCTAGAAAGCTTCTTAAAGGCGTACCTACATATTTACCTACAGTACTGTTTTTAGCTCATAACAACCCTGGTATGAAGTGTCAGCTAAGAGTAGTGAGGTCATAACAGCCCTGGTGTAAATTGTCAGCTAAGGCAGTGGTGAAAGCAAACAGAAAATTGTCCTCTGTCCTCAAGGAGACACACTCCAATAAGAATGAGGTGATGCTTTCATTCCACAAAACCTGATCAATCACACCAGGAATACCTTCTGCAGTTCTGGAAACATCAAATGAAGTCCAGAAGAAAGCTACCAAAAGGGTATGTTGGATGGATGGGAAAGAATGTGGTCAGAGACTAAACATGCTACAGTTATTCTCAACAGAAATGAGAAGAGAAGGGGTCAGGAAGAGACATGATACTGGTTCATAAGACACTGTTAATGAGATGTGAATAGGTCATTTTGAACAGGGGGGGTAGGGGCCACTGGCAGCAAACTGAAGCGAATAAAGTACTCCCAGGTTTTCAAAATGTACTCCACAGACAGAATGGTGAAGAAGAAACCACACAGGCACTCAAAAACACACAGGGAAAGGTGGAGAATGGGTGAGGGTAGGAAGGTAGGGATCCGTGTTCTGCCTTCATTCTAATGTAATTAACACCATGATGAAGAAAAGAAAGTAAAATAATTTGTTCAGGTTTCTCTGAAAGCCAGAAAGAAAATGACACATGAAACATATGAAGCTGAGGCCACAAGTTGAAAAGAGAGATACGGTTAGCAGAAAATAATAGAATACCACAAGTTTCAATTTGAATTTAAGAAGCCAACCTAGTGGTATTGAGGGATAAATCCCTGACTATGGTCCCAGGTGACCACAGTATGGAGCATGTCCATCTTGGGAGAGGGGCAGAGATGGTCACAGGCTGTAGCTTTCCTTCAGATGAAGGAGGGGAGAAATGAAGTCTGCTGACATAAGTATATCACATGCAGCTGCCAAACGATTGTAGCAATCATCAAGCAAGTGGATGGGAGAGAATGTACTTTCATACGGGATGGCATAATAGCTCCTGCAATGATGGTGTCACACCAGGAGCGGCCTAGGCAAAAGGGTTACATGGCGCCCCCCACCACATCACTTGGTGGCCCCCATCCTGGTCTACTTACAGCCAATAAATACTGGAAAAGCTCCCCTGTTAGAGCGGCACCCTAGGCAGCTGCCTAGTTTGCCTATGCCTAAGGTCAGCTATGGGTCACACATCCAGTTACCCATGGGGGAAGGGAGTAAGGCCAACAGCAAATGTGCCCTTACTGCCAGATGCCAGCAAGGTACAAGCACATCTTATGGTTGCCTAAATGACAATTCTCTGGGTGATACTTGAAAATGGAATTTAGTCCAGATGGCTTGACCGCTGTTAGTCAGGTGCAAAAGGCATAAAAAAAGAAAACAATTGGAATTTAAGCAAGTGTAAGTTCAATAAGAAAGTGAAAACAGTACTGATCCACAGAAGACAGCAGAATTTGCTGCAAGCAGACTTGATGGGGTTTCAAGAATCACTGCAACGGGAATACTGCATGGCACAAGATTTAAATCAAGAAGGTAGTGAGGCTACTTACTAAAGAAAGAAGCTACTGGCAAAAAGACTAATAAAGTTTAGACTGCATGACCTCTATACTATCCATACTATTTTGAACCAGCGGACTGATGCACTTCTTTAATGGAAAAATCTGGACATTTTAGTGTGAAGTCTAATGTAAATAAACCTTTAAAAAAACTGTTTTTCAGAGCCAAGGGACTGCATCAATCAAACGAAAGCCCTGCATCTTTTTTAAACAGATATTAAAAAAATGCCTATCTAAAAGAAGCATGAATTAAATTAACATTATGCAGCAGTGATTTTCAGCATTATGGAGTTTTATTAACTTTGTATCTTTCCCAAGAAACATAACTAGAAATTACTGTTTTATTTTTCGTTGTTTGTTTGTTTTTCATCTTTAACTGAGATTCAGCGGACCCAAATATTCATTTTCAGAGAAGACACCAATGGAGGATGTTTTGCACACATGCCAAAGTAGAAGCCTGCATTTTAAAATGGAGCAGTGACAGCTTGATAATTCTGTTTGGACCTAAGGAAGTAATTTCACTTTTTAAGGTCTTTTTATTTCCCCGTCTTCTCATGTTTATTTTCTCTTGCCCTTATTTCTGCCCTACTGCCTTTCTCTGTGTCTGCTCTTCACTTCTCCTGTAGGTTATAACAAGAAAACCAAAAGTAAGCTTTGCAAAAGCCCCTGAACTGGAATGTTACTGAAAAACATCAAATGTCACAGTAACAACCTTATCAAGCTAATTCTGCGTCAACACATATGTTCAACATTTCCACAAACATATAATCTGACTGCTACATTGAGTTTAGTGTGCATAAAAGCAAGCAGTGAAAACAACTGATCGTTTCTATACTATTAGCATTTTTGTGATAAAGACGACGTAACAGTCTAAATAAAAATGAAATGGGATACATTCTATTTTTGGAGGAGGGGATGTTTACCTAATATAGGACCTTCTTTCCTTCCCCCTCCTATTCAGTCCATCTGCAGGGCTTGATTTATCTCTGATACACTGACCTGAATCCAAGCTCGGCAGCTGTTATGTATGACAGCAGCAAATGTTGGATTACTCTCCCTGGACAAGGCTAGCACTTGCTCAGTTTTGGATTCTTGCAAAGTACACAGCAAAAGTGATGATGAATCTATTACATGTAAATTAACAACATTTCAGTTAAGTCACTGCTGAGTGAGCCCAGCTACAAAATACATAAGACAGTTGCAACTTGATAGCAGCTCTATTCAGCTGTACCCCTTGTGTGCGTTTCTATCACAGACAGACATGCATGAAACAGATACAGTATTATGTCACGCTGCAACTGCTAAAGTCACAGGTGATAAACAGTTTGAAAGGTGATCTGCATCTATTCAGTTTACACAATCTCTTTGAAGAGAATGCAATAGCTTATGCGATTATAGCACACGTAAAACTTCATACCCGACTTGGACAGAGCTAGTTGATTTAAGCAGTTTCAAACTTTAGCCTTCATTCAACTGCTCAATCTGAGACGAAAAATATTCTTCCATCATTCTAGAATCAGCATGGTGCAACTATAGTTCACCTCTCCTTCAAAGGTAGAAGGAATGACTTCCAAACAAAAATAGATTTACTATCAAAATAGTGAAATACACCTTACTGTCTCTGTCAGAAAGTTGAAGGTAAGAGTGCAAAAAGTCAAAACTGCAACTGCAAATCCTGTCTACTCCAAAACGTTGACACATAGTTTGTACTGATACATCTACTTGCCATTATCTGCATTCATATAGCTCCCCTCCTGTTCCAGTAACACAGTATCCTAACATACTGCTCTACCTTAATAACAAACATCTAAATCAAACATCCATGTGCATTCACCTGTGGCTTACTGCTAATACTTTTTTATTCCCTCACATCATACCATAACACCATTACAATACAACCATTCCCCTCCCTGGCAAACCTCCTCAATGTCCCACCAAAATAGATTTCACATTTCCATATCTCCAAACTTCTTCTATACCAGCCACATAGATTAACATGCAAATAAATTCCAACCACTAACTACACCATCCCACACCTATCAAAAACACACCAAACTACTACACAAGGTTACCAAGCTAATCTTAAATATACCCTAAATCCTGGCCACATCCCCCTTCAAAATATAGTAAGCAACTCTACCACAGTTAACCCAGGACTATTATACCAGAAACACAAAACTTCCCTTCACTTCTTTAATCTTAATACAAGAAGCACTGGAAACAAAGTACATGACCTGCATGCCCTACTGTCCCACTATTCTCCTGATATTGTAATGTTAACAGAAACTTGGCTTAAACCCAGAAAAAACAATGATGAAATTGTAGCTCCCACAAACAACATTCTATGTAAAGACAGGATATCCAAAAGGGGTGAAGGAGTAGCTATCGTATTCAAAGACCACCTATTAGTTGACTGTTTGCAAATAAGCATCCCCAACTTTGACAATGCAAAGCTCATCTTTGCCAAACTGACAACTCCAAAAAAACAAATTAACATCATAGGTGGATATATCCCACCTGGGAACAATATTCTCACACTAGAGAGTATACTATACCTGGTCTCCAATTCTCTCCCACAGAAAAAAATCCTGGTGGGTGACTTCAGTATTGACTGGCTCAACTGTTCCTCTCAGAACCCAACATCCAACATTAACCTACATGGGTTCACCCAACTTATCACATCTCCTACAAGGACTGACAAATCCTCCAAACAACACTCTATCCTGCACTGGATTTTAGTCAACAACCCATCCTTATCAACACAATCAGGCTGCCTGCCTGAAGGTTTTCGTGACCATCTGCCAACCTTTCTTCTAAGATTACATATTCACCTTACCAACCAAACAACCTGCCGATTAATCAGAAGTAAAAAAAATCTTCAACCCAAACAGGTTCATCTCTGCTCTAAATAGTTGCAACTGGGAATCTCTCAAACAGATGCCCCTTGAAGATGTAGTCATCCCCTTCCACACCACTTCCCCAGATATGCTAAACTGCCATGCACCCTCTGGAACAGTCAGAGTAAAAGCCAACTATGCACCCTGGCTTACTAAGGAATGCATATCCTTACTCAAGCCTAGAAAAAAGGCTTGGAAACAGTTTCATAAAAAAAAAAAAAACAAAATAAGAAACATTCTTAAAACTGTGAAACAAAGCTAAGAAACTAGTAAAATCAGGTAAAATCAACAACTACCACAATATCCAGAAAAAATACCACAATAACCCTCAAAAATTCTGGGTCGCAATTAAAAATATACTTCTACCAGGTAAATCAGTTGCACCTACCCAATCAACCAAAAACTCTGATAGCATAGCAACCCAGTTTAATAAATACTTTACTGAAACTATCTACACCCTAGCTAACTCTCGGACTACCTCCAGCAGCCCTACCCCATCCACACCCCAACACAGTAACAACTTCCAAACCAGCAACAACCACTTTACATTGCACCAAGTGTCTGTTGACAGCATAAGAAAACTACTAAAAAAACTGAAACCAACTACATTAGCCGCAGACAACCTCCCAGCAGAATTTCTCCAAATCGCAGTAAAAGCTATAGGATATCCAGTATCCATAGTCATAAACAGATCTCTATCAGAGAACCTAGTTCCTGATATTTGTAAAATCTCCCACACTATACCTTTACACAAAGGAGGTAACTCTAGTATTTTAGATAAGGGTATCTGGTAAGTTTGGTAGAGGACTATACACACCCAGTTAATGGCCTACCTCCACAAACAAACTATTTTCAAACACACAACACGGTTTTCTCCCCTTTCACAGCACTACTACAGTCCTTATGTACTTCACGAACACAGTGAACCAATGTCTTCTCCACTCTAAATCTTAGTAACTCCTCTATCACATGGTTTCAAAGTTAACGCCTCTATCACATGGTTTCAAAGTTATCTATTAGGAAGACAAAAGGCTGTCCATTGGCAACACCAACTTTCCCCTCTTCTCCCAGTTACCTTAGGGGTTCCACAAGGCTCCATCCTTGGACCTCTACTTTTCCCTCTCTTCACCAACCAGCTCCATCCACACCGCCACACTACACGCCTTAGTTATATAATATGCAGTTAACTATTTTAATATGCACGGCCTCCTCCCTACATGACCTCCACACCATAACCCAGGACTTCTTTCTATCCTTTGATTCATGGCTCTCCAACTCCCAACTCATTCTAGAATCAAACAAAACAAAGCTACTTCTCTTCTACCCAACAAAATCCCCCTCATCTTCCCAATATTTTAATATCCTATCCAAAAATAAAACTACTATCACCCCAACAACTCATACAAAACTGCCAGGCATAGAAATTAACAACTTGAAATTCAATATACATAGCACAAACCATTAAGAAGGTCCACAAGAAAGTAGGTCTTCTATACAGAAACAAAATTCCTATCAAGAAACAAAAAATGCTCTATCACTCACACACACTTAACTTCCCTCCTATACGCCTCCCCGATTCTAACCAACCTCCGCAAATCTGACCTAACCAAATACGAATCTTGTTACAATACAATTGCTAAGTTTGCCACTGATGCCTCATACAGGACACATCACTGTACATCTTAGACAGCTAGAACGGCTAGAACTTCCTCAACTGCAGTCAGGTTAATCAATTAACCTTTGGCCACATAATACTGCATCAACCAGACAAAACCCCTGCTCTCCAAAAGCTAATACAGTCATAAACCACTTCTAGATCCCTCCTAATAACAAACTCCTGCTGGACACCACCAAAGCAAATAACTAAACTGGAGACTCGCTCTTCTCAAACGACATTCCCAAAATACGGAATAAACTGCCTACCCAAATTACTTCTTGATGCTCTATAACACAATTTGAAAAACTCCTAAAATTACACTTAAAAGGACAGAGCCAGGTGTCTTTCAACTACCCTGGATAGGCCTCTAACTCCTTTAACTCTACCTCTCTAACTAGTTACTGCTGTCCTCTCACATCCTACTGATACATCTGTCCTCACCTTACTTTCACTAGTCTTTCTTTCTCATGCATGATTAATGACTGATGTACATATTCATGTTGTATGTGCAATGTACACATTTACGTCCAATGAATTATATGGGTCTACTTTATTTAAACGAAAATGCATTAAGTCGAACACCACTCCATCGACACATATACACCGAACCGCGAAATAATCGAACCCACAAAACCGTGAAACTCAAAATACTGAATTGTCATACTTGGCCAACCCCACTGCCCGAAACAAACTGCCCACCCAAAGAAAATAAATAAACCACAAACATACACTAACCAAAACCCTACTTCTAACCCTACACTAAACCCCACATACACAACTATGCACTATCCTTAACCCCTCTCTAACCCTAAGGTCCGTAACTACCGCACACTTAGCCTACGGAGCTATACCCAAACAAAATAAATAAACCACACACATACACTAACCAAACCCCTACCTCAAACCCTACACTAAACGTTAAATACATTACCCATCTTACATTACCTATCTATGCACTTACCTTAACCCGCACCCTAATCCTAACCCTAATGTCCGTAACTATCGCACACTTACCTTATGGATCTGTAGCTCAGATGGGCCAACCAAAACACTTCCACATTTCGAATTTTGTGGTAATTTCGTGGTTTTGTGCATTCGATTATTTTGCGGTTCGGTGTATGTGTGTCGATGGAGTGGTGCTTGATGTAACGCATTTTCGTTTAAATAAAGTAGACCCAAATTATATTTATCATTCTGTAACTGTCATTTATTAACACTTTGTGCTAGCTTACATGCAAGCTAATTTTTGCAGTGTGTGAATGTTTTATACTTTGTAACTGGAACATGTAAGTTTTTGTAACTGGAGCTTTTCTCCCTGGGCCTCCACTGAAAAAGGCCCTGTGTCCAGTCGGACTTTCCCAGTAAACAAATGTAAAATAAATACAGTGGATATAAAAAGTGTACACACCACTGTTAAAATGTCAGGTTTTTGTGATATAAAAAAATGACACCACAATAAATCATTTCAAAACTTTTCCCACCTTTAATGTGACCTATAAAGTGTACAATTCAATTGAAAAACGAACATCTGTTAGAGGGAAAAATATAAAAAATAAAAAAAATGTACAATAAGCTGGTTACATAAGTGTGCACACCCTTAAACTAACAATTTGTTGAAGCACCTATTGATTTAATTACAGCATTCAGTCTTCTTGGATAGGAGTCCATCAGCATGGCAAATCTCGACTTGGCAATATTTGCCCACTCCTCCTTGCAAAAGTGCTCCAAATCTATCAGACTGCAAGGGCATTTCTTGTGCACAGACCTCTTCAGGTCACCCCACACATTTTCTATTGGATTTAGGTCTGGGCTCTTGATGAGCCATTCCAAAACTTTAATTTTCTTCTGGTGAAGCCATTCTTTTGTTGATATGGATGTATGCTTCGGGTCAGTGTCGTGATGAAAGGTGAAATTCCTCTTCATCTTTCTAGCAAACGCCTGAAGGTTTTGGGCCAAAAGTGACTGGTATTTGGAACTGTTCATAATTCCCTCCACCTTGACTAAAGCCCCAGTTCCAGCTGAAGAAAAGCAACCCCAAAGCATGATACTGCCACCACCATGGTTCACTGTGGGGATGGTGTTCTTTTGGTGATGCAAAGTGTTGTTTTTGCGCACACGTACCTTTTGGAATTGTGGCCAAAAAGTTCAACCTTGGTCTAATCAGACCATAACATATTTTCCCATATGCTTCTGGGAGACTTGATGTATTGTTTTGCAAATTTTAGCCAGGCCTAGATGTTTTTCTGTGTAAGAAAAGGCTTCCGTCTTGCAACCCTACCCCATAGTCCAGACATATGGAGAATACAGGAGATTGTTTTCACATGTAGTACACAAGTACTTGCCAGAAATTTGTCCAGCTCCTTCAGTGTTGCTATATGTCTCTTAGGAGACTCCCTGACTAGTTTTTGTCTTGTCTTTTCATCAATTTTGGAGGGATGTCCAGTTCTTTGCAACATCACTGCTGTCTCATATTTTCTCCACTTTTTGATGACTGTCTTCTACGGTATATCCAATGCTGTGGAAATTTTTTGTTCCCTTCTCTTGACTGCTACCTTTCTACAATGAGATCTCTTTGATGTTTTGTAAGCTCTCTGTGAACCATGGGTTTTGCTGTAGCAGGCAGTTAAGTAAATGTCAGAAAAATCCTACTAGGACAGCTGAACTTTATTTAGGGTTAATCACAGTCTCTTTAAATGCCAAGTCAAGATGTGCCATGCTGATGGACTCCTATCCAAGAAAACTGAATGCTGTAATTAAATCAAAAGGTGCTTCAACAAAGTATTAGTTTAAGGGTGGGCAAACTTATGCAGCCAGCATATGGTACATTTTTTGTTTTTTTATATATTTTTGCCTAACAGATTTGTTTGTGTTTCGATTGATTTGTACAGGTTATAGGTCACATTAAAGGTTGGATAAGTTTTGAAATTATTTATTGTGGTCTCACTTTTTATATCACAAAAACCTGACTTTTTAACAGGGGTGTGTACACTTTTTATATCCAATGTAAATAAAATCAATAAATAAATTGGATCACACTACAGTGCAGATTAGGAAAATTACCATTTTCCTCACTGTGGTGTAATCAGAGTTCATAGGTTCATAGGTTGATACTAGGCTATCTGCCCTAGGGCATTTATAAGCCTAGCCAGAGTGTGTTTGGCTTTCGCCACCCTTTTAGATTAGTTGACTGTGCCTCTGTATAGTAGGTCACAGAAGATGGCCCTTTTAAGGTTAGTTTACTGTGCCTCTGTCTAGTAGGGACACAGAAGAGATCCCAGGGGTAAACCTTCAATCTCCCATCCACGTCAAGATTTATCTTGAAGAGGGTCATTGAGGGGCTCTGCCTAACATGGACTGGGATTTTGTTCCAGAGTGAGGGGAGCCTCTGGGATATGAATCTGTCCCACCAGCATGTCCTATTTATTTCTGTGCTGAGGTTTAAGTCCCTGGAGCGTGTAGCTCTAAGGGATTTGGATTTCCTGAGGTGGAGCATGTCCATTAATTCTGGGTTGGACATGGCTTTATACGTCAGGCACAGATCGCCTCTGAGTAGGTGGTAAGCAACTGAGTAAAGCTTGAGTTTCTTTAGCCTAAGTGTGTAGGGCATCTGTTTGAGTCCCTTGATCCTCTTGGTGAGGTACTTTTGGGGTCTTTCCAGTTGCTGCAGGTGTCGGGTAAGGTACATCCCAAATGGGGCAATGTATTCAATTATGGGCCTGATGAGTAGAGGGGCACAATGACCTCTCTTGATCTAGATTGTAAACCCTTTTGTGATAAGGTGGGCTATATAGAAGGTCTTTCTAACCACTTTGCCAATGTGACTGTCAAAGGAGATATTGCTATCTACTTGGGTCCCCAAATCCCCAATTACTTCTTCCGTACTTAATGGATTACCAACTATGTGGTAATTTGTGGGCACTTTGTTTTTTCTAAAGGGGATGACTATGCACTTTTGGCATTTAGCTTTAGGCCATGGCTCTGGCACCAGTTATCCGTCTCTGTGAGACCCTTTTGGAGGATGCTTGTGTCAGTCGGCGAATCGAGTATGGCACCCAGTTTGCAGTCAACTGCGAACTTGGTCAGCCATAGTCCTCCCTTGTTAGCCTGTACCTCAGAGAAATATATACCAAACAAGAGAGGTCCCAGGACTGAGCCTTGTGGGACACCACTTGTAACTGGTTTAGAGTCTGACATGGCACCTGCAATTCTGACCATGTGGGTTCTATCCCTCAGCCAGTTTGCAACCCATCTTGTGACATAGGGGTTGATATTTAAGCTGGTGAGCTTATTTATGATGCCCGAGTGGGGTATTGTGTCAAAGGCTTTTGCGAGGTCCATGTAGGCTGTGTGGACTACCTTCCCTTCATCTATGGCCTTGGTGACTGTTTCAAAGAAGTCGACCAGGTTCAAGAGGCAAGATCTGCCCTTAAAGCCGAATTGGGTAGGATCCAGTGTTTGGAGGTTCCCAATGTCTTTGTTTAGGAGTTCCATGATGATACGCTCCATAGCTTTGCAGACCAGGCTAGTCAGGTTTATAGGACGATAGTTTCCGGGGTCCATTGTGGCACCACCTTTGTGGAGTGGGACCACTGTTGCTGTACACCGTTCCTTGGGTACATATCCTGTAGTAATGCTGAGATTGAACAGTGACTTTATGTGAGGATTCAGTTCTTCTTGGAGCTCATGTAAGACGCAGCCCAGGACACCGTCCGGTCCCACTGATGCTGTGTTTTTAGCTTTGGAGAGGGCAGCTCTCACCTGTGCATCTGTGATGTCAGGGAGGCTACACTCTGTTGGGATAGACATTTGCTCTTTTGGGGGGAGAAGTTTGCACTGAACCTGTCTGCCAGGATGTTGGCAATGTCTGTGGGTTCAGTGTATTTTTTGTCATTTTGCACCAACTCAGAGCACATCTGGGAGTTGCCACCCAGGCTCCTGACATAACTAAAGAAGGCCTTGTGATTATCTTTAGCGTCTTGTGCAATTTTTCTTTCGAAGCTGGCCTTTGATCACTACTAGCAAGAAACTACGATCCCTCATAAAATTATCTGAGATGCCTTCCCTTTTTGGGATTTTGCTCTATCATGTAGTAGCTTCCTCCTTCTGTTGTATAGCTTAATTATGGCTGGGATCCACCAGAGAAGTCTCCTGCCTTTGGAGGAGGAGTCTTGGTTTTATATGGGATAGCACGATCAATGCATTCCTGTAGGTGTCCATAGAATGCATTTGTAAAGGATTCTGCGGCTTGGGCCGTATTTCCACTGGCCCGGGGGCTTTGAAGGATTCCACCTCGGTTTTGAGAAGTGTGAAGTTTGCTTTTGAGAAGTTCTTCACCGTGGTTTCCTTGGCTGGGGGTGGGGACGGGATATGGATGTCCAGTGAGATTAATTTATGTTCAGATCTTACCAATGAGAGGTATACCTCTGGTATGGAACATAGAGTCCCCATGTTGGTGATGATCAGGTCCAATATGTTTTCCCCTCTTGTGGGAGTGGGGACCAGTTGTTCCATAGCATTTGAGTTTATAAATTCTAGGAGGTGTTGGGCGAGGGTGTTGGGGCTTGAGTAGTGCTCCCAGTTTATGTCTGGGTAGTTGAAGTCACCCAATATGATGGTATTTGGAGAGACCTTCATATTCTCCAGTGTTCTCAGGAAAGCTGAGTGGGGTTCCCGAGTTTGGGAGGGTGGTCTATAGCAGGCTACAAACTGAAAGGCAGTTTTGCCCACTGTTAGTTGCACATGGATGGTCTCCGATGCTTCATGCAGTGCCACTAACCTGGAGGTGTGAGTATCTTTGATGAATATGGATACTCCCCCTCCTTTTCTGGTTCGGTCCGAGTTTTTGGGGCCGAAAAGCATGGTATGAGGTATAACCTGGTAGTGTTGGGGTGCTCTCGGGAGCCTTGAACCAGGTTTCTGTTACTGCACAGATATCGATATTCTCCATACTGAGGAGAGCCTCGAGTGCGTGTATCTTGAGGTTTAGACTTCTGGCATTGAGCAGCATTTCCCTTAGTTTCTTTTTCCTTGTGTTTTCTATGGAGGTGGGTTTGTCTTTTGAGCCTTGCCTAAAAAAGGCACTATGGGGGTGGCAAGAGCTTTAGCCAATATTCGAAAGCCCAGGGGTGACAGTTGCAAGCCGTCCCTAGCGAAGCAACGTGGCTTTTCAAGCATGTCATCCCAGGCTGACAGACACTGGATCCCCTTTGAATAACACCAATACTTTAACCAATTGTTAAAATTGATCATTTTGTCTTTATACTGTGGCATCATTCTTGGTGAGGGTAAGATGCTACTCAAGGTCAGGGTCATACCGGCCTGGGCTACATGATCAGAGAGCTCCTCTATGTCTCTTTTCATGTAGTCCAGGGAGGTATGTCTCAAGTCATTCACACCAGCATGGACAATGACGGAGTCATATTTGTACTTGCTTTGGAGTGACCTGAGTGCTTGTGTTATGTGGCGGATCCTGGCACCAGACAGGCAGCTTACAGTGACCTTCTCCTTGTTCAGCTTGGTGAGTGGGACGTCAGTGTGTCTGACAATAGAGTCACCTATTACAAGTGTATTCAGTGTGTTGTTTAGCCTTAAGGGCTGTGACTGTATGGCACAATGACTACGTGATACGTGGGTATTGTTGTGGGGTAGCGGTTGCTTGGATGTCTGCTTTAGAGGTCTCTGCTGCTTGGGAAGATTTTTATTTGGAGCCTCCGAGTATGTTTTTGTGTGTTTATGTATTTGGTTTGCTGTTGCGATAGGTCTATGTGAGACTGGATTTGTGGTGTGTGTGGTTACCTTCTCCACCTGACTGACTGCACCAGTACTGGGTTGAGAGAGCTCAGCCTCCAGTTTGGCTATATAGCTGCATCTCTCACATATATTTGAGCTTGTTGGGAGGAGGAGAGGGTGGTCTGTGTACATAGGGCAGTTATAACACTGCCTCAAGATTCCCAGATTCTCCAGCTGGACTTGAGAGTAAACCCGAAACTGACTTTTGGACATGCCAGAATAGTATAAGGAACAACTTTTTGGTTGATCAAAAATGAACAATAAGGAGCCAAAGTAATTTAAGGGAGTATAAGAGGGTGTAGTGCTTTAGTTTATTAGTGCTTACTTATAAGATTACTTATACGAGCAACTGCAGGGCTTTAGAATGCTTGCTTTGAGATTTAGAACAGTTCTAAGGGGAAAAAGTGAAGAGCAGACTTTGTGGAGCTGGGAATAGTTCAAACCCATTTAAGCAGCGCTGTCCGATGCTGCTCTATTCGCAAAATCGTGCAAAACTGCACAAATGCGGGTTTTAAAGCAGGGAAACTGAGAAAGATAGGAATTTACCCAAAACGGCCAATAAGCTACTAGTTTCAGGGCTGAGACCACTCCTCCAGGGACAGATAGGCTGCTCAAAGCTCCTCACTCTCACTGGTGAACAGAGAAGCTACCTCCTATCCAAGTAAGGATATGGGCAACACTGGAAACTATACTACAGTCCGGAATTCAGCAAAACCTGAAATCTGGACTAATCTATTTCAGCAAAGGCGGGAAAAGAGAATTTTTTTTTTTCAGGAAACAGCAGGAAAACATTGTAAATGCTATAAACAGGCTAGCGCACTTTAGTGTGTAGCCTACAACAGTTATACGATACAAAAACAACTTAAATTGATATAAAACAAGTGCAAAAACTGTAAAAAGCAGAAGGCGAATGCAATTTAAACTTTTTAAAGCACATATCAGTTAGAAATTCACTTTTTAGGCGGGAAAAGGCAGTCGGAGAAAAAAAAAACAGAGAAAAAAAAACTTAAATCTGGAAAAGTCTCTCTTGGGTCTCTCACTCTGCAGGACACCACGAGGAGCTGTGCAGAGTTGTATACTGGCACAAAACCATGCAAATGTGGGTTTTAAAGCAAGAAAACTGAAAGAGATAGGAATTGAACCAAAACGGCCAATAAGCTACTAGTTTCAGGGATGAAACCACTCCTCCAGGAAATCCTGAAATCTGGACTAATCTAGTTCAGCAAAGGCGGAAAAAGAGAATTTTTTTTTGTTGTCTTTTTCAGGAAACAGCAGAAAAACACACAGTAAATGCTATAAACAGGCTAACGCACTTTAGTGTATAGAAAAAAATACTTAAATCTGAAAAGTCTCTCTTGGGTCTTTCTGTTAAATATTAGTTAGAATATATAATTAGCAGGGGGTGTGGGGATGGGGGAGCAGGAGGGGTTGTACCCCCTTGGAAAAAGTTTTTTTTTTATTTATTTCACTGAATTGCACTTTTTAATGCTTACAGTTATGCTACACAGCTAATCTACCATATTTTGAACTGTTATAACGCTTTTTTACTGTTTCACTTTATTTTTGTATTGTTTTATATTGTTTTAACTGTAATTTCCTTGCTAGACAGTGTTTCATTACTGTAATTGCATTTTTATTGAATTACTTAATTATAAACTGCTTTTCCATACTGAAAGTTGTATTTTCTGTTTGTGACTGTTCTAGCTATGCTTTTCTGTGCATTTTCTGTGAGGTTTCTGTGTTTTAGTCAGGTAGCATTGTCTAGATAGAGGCCTGCTGTAGCCAGGCCTGGTTGTTTTTGCTTGTTGAGTTTCCTGTGTTTCTGGCAGCCATCTCATGCTGGTACGGGCTTGTCTTCTCTGTTAGTGAAAGTAACACGGCTGCCTGACCTTCTCTAGCACGAGTGATTGGTTGAAAGTGCAGGGGCAAGCAGGACTGGGTAGTAATTCAAGCTTCTAGATTCTTCCACCTTTTCTGGTATCTAAACCCTGTGTTTGCAGGGTGTTGCGCTTGTCTGAGCATCGCGCACTGCTGCTGTGCTGCTTTAACCCATTTTGAGTTATCTCAGTTGCATTTTTCCCGTATCAGCACTCCTGTGTAACTGACATCCTCCCTTGCAACAACTGTGTTGATTCTACCAGCCTTACTCACTGTATTCTGATAGTACCCACCATACCATCCTTGACCTCTCTTCCACAGATTCTGACAACCATGGACAGAACATTTCCTGTGATTTCTCCTGCTAGTCTGGTTGAAATTGGCATCCTGAGACAGTGTAGTATATGCCTCATGTACACAGACAACCCTCTTCATCTACCACCTAGAAACACAATATGTGAGAGATGCATTTACATTATGAACCTAGAATCCTTGTGGTCTCAATCACAAGCCAGTACACCTGGCATTGAGAAGGTTGCCTGCACAAACACTACACCTCTAACACCACCCACACCTGTACAGTACATTCCTACATATGCTGAGGTGCTCAACAAAAATATACCTAAACAAAAGAGAACTCTGAGGCAAAAGCACACTAGCACATCACAAACCATCCCACCATGCACGACACAGAGTACATATGGCTGTGTCTCACAGCATCAAAGGCCCAGCCACAAACCTAACATAATACTCATAGGAGACTATCATGAGACACAGAGATGTGCCCCTCACCAGGCTAAACAAGGAGAAAAGTCACGGAAAGTTGCTTGTCAGGTGCTAGAATCTGCCATATCACGCACACACTCAAGTCTCTCAACAACAGGTACTGTTAAGACTCTGTCATAGTTCATGTTGGTGTGAATGACTTTAGACGTACCTCTCTGGACTATATGAAGAGAGACATATTAGAGCTTGCTGAATATGTGTTCCAGGCAGGTATGACCCTAACCTTAAGCAGCATCCTACCGTCACCCAGAATGATGCCTCAATTTTGTTTGCGTCTTTCGGCTTTTCCTGGTTAGGGGTCGCCACAGCGGAACTCTGGTCCACTAATGATTGGCAGCAGACTTTTATGTACTGGCTTGCCGGGCCTAACGCACAACCTTCAACAAAGGAACCCCCATTCAAGCATGTCGCTACACAGAAGACGCTCTAACTGAGAATCGAACGGGCAACGTCTAACTGTGAGGCGACAACGCTACCGTAGCACCACCACCGCGGTAATAGAATGATGCCTCAATACAAACAGAACATTTTTCACTTTAATTACTGGCTTAGTTTCTGGTGTCATTTCAAGGGGAGCCAGTACCTGACACCTGGGAGGACATGAATGACAGACCACGATGCTTTGCCAGAGATGGCGTTAGTCTCCCCTGGGCTTCAGCCTTCTAGCAAAGGCTCTTGCCTATACCATAGTGCCTTTTTTAGGTAAAATCATGAGGACAAAATTACCAACATGAAAAATTCTCCTTAACGAAATTTAAAGGTTGTGCTGCTAAATGCTAGGAATCTTAACACTGCACTCATTGCAAGCATTCCTCACCCTGGAAGATGCTGACATTTGTGCAGTCACTGAAACCTGGTTCAAAGCTGCAGAGAGCACCCCAGCCTTACCAGGTTACTTTTCCTACCATACTTTCAGAACCCAAATGGAGGGCTACATAGCCAAAGGAGGTGGAATTTCAATATTTACCAAAGACATACACACCTCCAGGCTGGACAAACAGTATGACACACAGGAGACACTCAAGGTGCAGTTAACTGTTGACATAACACCTATTCAAATCATAGTTAGCTACAGACCCCCAACGATGACTCAGGAGGCTCACTCCACCTATCTGAATCCATCAAGATTTAACCCATTACCCTGACTGAGGGCAACTTTAAATACCCAACCACAGAGTGGAAGACCTATTCTAGCTCCAACACGAATGCCCAGAGATTCCTCGACTTTGTCAATGGCAATGCATTGAATTAGCTGGTAGACACCCGCACAAGAGGTGAAAATATCCTCAACTTGGTACTAACAAACATGAGTAGCCAATGTAGCACCCCTACAGTGTCATCCTTGTTGGTAAGATCTGACCATCAAGCAAACACTTTCAAAGTCACCATCTCCCCTGATCCTCACCCCTTGCCAGGATCGAAAAAAAAAAAACTTTTCCAAAGCTGACTACAACCTCCTGAGAGCACGTATAAGCAGCTTCACAGCCACCATCCCTTCAGCTGGAACAAGCACTAATGTCCAAGCCTACATCAAAAAACTATATGAGCACCTATATAGCTGCATGGACTCAGCAATACCGGACAGTAATCCTAGGAGTTCCCCAAGGTTCTATATTAGGCCTCCTGCCATTCTCTATATTTACAAATAATCTTCACCTGTCCACTCCCAGGATTCCCTCATGCAGTATGCAGACAACTCGACAGTAATATGCTCTCTACTAGAACTACAAACTCCAACACAAAAAGCCTTCTTGCAGTTGAATCCTGGCTCACAAATGCTCAATTTTATTTTATTTATTTATTTTATTTTACATTTGTTGACTGGGATAGTCCGACTGGATACAAGTCCATTTTCAACGGAGGCCCAGGGAGAAAAGCTCCAAACATACAAACGGGTAAAGACAGGCAAGTTACAGTATAAGCTGAACATTTTGTGTCAACATATAAGTTAGTGTCACATTTCCAAACCTATGAAGAATACAGTTTATATTCAGAAGTATATACATACAAGTTACAGCTTCTCTTTTCAAACCTTTTAGTGTTACAAGTTAGTAGTTGTGAATAAAAAACTTCAGACATATGGTAGTAGATGAGGCTTTAGTCAGGATTACAGCAAGGGCATAAACAGTGAGTTTTAAAATGCTGGGTTAGGTTTTTCTGAAGTGGTTAAATGAGGGGTTCAGGGCAATGGCAGCTGGAAGCAAATTCCAGGCTTTGCCTACTGAATTTCCAAACAAAGAGTCTCCAGATAGGTTGTTAGCTTTAACAGATTGAAGAGTTTTGTAGTAGATCGAAGTGGCCTAGCATTTTTGTAGGGATGGATGATGTTTTTGAGGGAGGGTGTTTTTTCTGGATAGTTAATAACTTTGAATGCAATGATGAGTTGATTATATTGAATTAGTCTAGAGAGTTCTAGCCATCCTAAGAGGTTTAGGTTTTGACAGTGATGTGTCCTATGGGCAGATCCAGTGACAAACCTGGTAATTTGGTTATAACAGCTAGAGGGTTTGCAGAGATCAGATTTGTTCAAGTTAGTGAGTACTGGTGAGGCATAGAGTAGGGTTGAGATGAGTATGGGCAATGGCAGTCCTAACTAGAGGGGTAAGGAAATGTTTATTTTTGTAAAGGGAGCCAGTTTTTTATTAACGGTTTTAACAGTTTGATTGATGTGCAGGATGGTTGTTGTCAATTATAACTCCTAAGAGATAGATATACATCTCTCTCTCTCTCTTTATATATATATATATATATATATATATATATATATATATCTACATACATACACACACACATATAACTGTATATGTGTATATATATATATATATATATATATATATATATAT